>NC_091179.1:15079568-15142068 GCF_040958095.1 Procambarus clarkii
GGTCATACACAGGTCGTCAACATATTCTCTGACAGTCATACACAGACTGCCTGGGAGAGACAGGCAGGTGTAGCTGGGAATGTGCTCCAGTGAATAAGGGAGTACCTAAGCAATAGGAAGCAGAGAGTTACGGTGAGGGGTGAGACCTAAGATTGGGTGAAAAAACACGGCTAATCTACTCATGAAAAACTCGCCAGACACCAAGCAGAACGCTTTGAAGGAGACCAACGTCGTCTATGCCTTTAAATGCCCACTTGGGGACTGTAAGCCCCAAAGAACTCAGTATATAGGCAAGACGTCTCTTTCTAGACGACTAACAATGCATAAGCAACAGGGAGCCATTAAGGAACACATAAACTCTTCTCACAACCAGACCATCACCAGAGAAATCTTAACAAACAACACAGAAATCTTCGATAGGTACGGCGATAGCAGGCGGCTTGACATAAGCGAGGCACTACACATCAAAAAGTCAACACCAGCAATCAACAGCCAATTAATGCACAACTATATTCTACCTACTTCAAGACCCCGAACCAATATGGAAGCAGCAAGAGGAAGTATGGGCCAATAGACCTTCTGCAGTTACTTCCATTCATATGTTCACTTATCCAATTTATAACCATTGTTTCGTGTTCTGTCTTGTGTTTGTCACCTCACCCAAAACTTTCGTACCATATCATCTCATCCAATGGAGTATAAGCACGAAGAATTTGTGTGTAAAATAAATTTTTGAAAATGTAATACGAATTACGAAACGCGTTCAGGCGTCAGACAATTAAAAAATTAATTTTGGAGAATTGTTATATTTATTACCACCGACAGTGAAGAAAAACATAAGAAATATAGAGAAGATTCGTGTTAGAATTATTAATCTTACCTTTTCGGTCATATTCAACAACATATATATATAAATATATATATATATATATATATATATATATATATATATATATATATATATATATATATATATATATATATATATGTCGTACCTAGTAGCCAGAACGCACTTTTTGGCCTACTATTCATGGCCCGATTTGCCTAATAAGCCAAGTTTTCCTGAATTAATATATTTTCTTTATTTTTTTTCTTATGAAATGATAAATCTACCCTTTTCATTATGTATGAGGTCAATTTTTCTTTATTGGAGTTAAAATTAACGTAGATATATGACCAAACCAAACCAACCCTACCTAACCTAACCTAACCAATCTTTATAGGTTAGGTTAGGTTAGGTAGCCGAAAAAGTTAGGTTAGGTTAGGTTAGGTAGGTTAGGTAGTCGAAAAACAATTAATTCATGAAAACTTGGCTTATTAGGCAAATCGGGCCTTGCATAGTAGGCTGAGAAGTGCGTTCTGGCTACTAGGTACGACATATATATATATATATATATATATATATATATATATATATATATATATATATATATATATATATATATATATATATATATATATATATATATATATATATATATATATATATATATGTGTGTGTGTGTGTGTGTGTATATCACGAAAATAAACACGTGATTAAGAATGTGACAATGTCAGACCACGGAGGAAAATGAAACAGGAAATTTCCTTAAGTACTTTCGTATATTAAATACATCTTCAGAAGGAATCAAGTCAGACCTGGGGATGCTGGGATTGATCTCAGACCTAGAATGCTGAAGTGGTTCCAGAACGGAGGATTAAGGCGTAATCAAAACAAAAATGATTTCTCTCACCGCCATTGGGGAACTTTCTAATTGGCTGGCCGCGTACTCTCTCTCTCTCTCTCTCTCTCTCTCTCTCTCTCTCTCTCTCTCTCTCTCTCTCTCTCTCTCTCTCTCTCTCTCTCTCTCTCTCTCTCTCTCTCTCTCTCTCTCTCTCTCTCTCTCTCTCTCTCTCTCTCTCTCTCTCTCTCTCTCTCTCATATTGACAATAATGAAAATTATATAATTTTCTATTGCACATCCATAAATATCAACCTAGTTGCTTCGTCCTGCAAAAAAAAAAAAAGCAAATGGCATTGGGTATATTTCTTGGAGATGTTTGGACTATATGACGCATCTAACTGGAGAAACACGCCAGGTAGATAAGTGTCTTAATTAGAAGCACCACCAGCATCAGACGCAGCTAAAGCAGCAACGTAAATAGCTGAAGCAGCATCAGAAGAATCTGAAGCCGCAACACAAGCAGCAGCAGAAGCAGCTGAAGCAATAATAGAAGCAGCTGAAGCAATAATAGAAGCAGCTGAAGCAGCAACAGAAGCCTCTGAAGCAGCAACAGAAGTAGCAGAAGCAGCAACAGAAGCAGCTGAAGCAGCAACAGAAGTAGCAGAAGCAGCAACAGAAGCAGATAAAACAGAAACAGAAGCAATACTAGAAGCAGCTGCAGCAGAAACAGAAGCAACAGAAGCAATACTAGAAGCAGCTGCAGCAGAAACAGAAGCAACAGAAGCAATACTAGAAGCAACTGCAGCAGAAACAGAAGCAACAGAAGCAATACTAGAAGCAGCTGCAGCAGAAACAGAAGCAACAGAAGCAATACTAGAAGCAGCTGCAGCAGAAACAGAAGCAACAGAAGCAATACTAGAAGCAACTGCAGCAGCAACAGTAGCGGTAACTCGTATTGCTCGTTCGCCACAGGCTTATATTTATGGTAGAAGGTTTTGCTTAGGAAAGATTGAAGGTGATTCACCAGGATGGGAACCTTGCTTGTACGTCTACATCTGGACGTGTGTATATGTGTGTGTGTGTGTGTGTGTGTGTGTGTGTGTGTGTGTGTGTGTGTGTGTGTGTGTGTGTGTGTGTGTGTGTGTGTGTGTGTCATTGTAGCTTATAGGGATCTGTAACTAAATATCACAGTAAGTTCATTTATCTTATTTGGAATACTTGTCCTTCCAATTTTGTTTTGTCCAAGAGAAAATATACGCAATAATAGGCCATTAAATGCGAGTGAAGATTCATACATAATAGATGGTGAATCGCTGGATAGTTTCAAGCGCAGGTTAGACATATGAATGAGTTTGGGTGGGTATAAACAGGAGCGGCCTCGTGTGGGACCAATATAAGCCTCCTGCTTTGTTGCGTCATTCTTTGGTTCTTATTAAACCCTCACTCAGGGTGGCAACTGATACATAGGCAGCCAGTAACCAAGAGCTTTACTCCTCCCAGGCTCACAACAGCCCCGTCCTCCTAAGGTTTCGCAACGTCAGGAAAAAGGTCAATTTAAAGTGCCCTCTCCTAACCTACCAGAGGACCCAAAACGGAAAACGGGACATTACGTCACTTTCGCGAGCCGCTTCCATATTCTAGTACGATAATATTTGGCCTTAGGTAACGCATACGAGCGAAAAACGACGTTTTTGTAAAAGGACAAGTTGTTCACAAACTAAATAACTTCTTGATTAGCAATGACACTCCAAAATATAGTCAGAAACGTCCGCACAGAATTCGAGAATTGCTGATTTGGAGGTTAGTGTCAGGGAGGGTTGGTGCGGCGCGCCCCTTGGGAGAGGAGGTGGGCGATAGGGCTGCGTCTCGGCCAGGCCTCCTGCGGTAGAAGGGCGGGGCAAGGGCGTGTCCACCTCGCTCACGGCGCCCCTCAACGATAATGCTACGGCCCCTTCCTCCACTCACCAGATTGTCTTACTTTATATGACGTTTCTATCTCATGTTTCTAATTTTTGGAGAGTGTTCTAGCGAGTCTTTACCGGTTACCTGCACGACTGAATCCCAATTTTTTTGGGGGGGTTCACGTTTTTTTTTTTAACACAAGGAAATCTGACAATGCCATTTTTTGTTTTTCTCAGAAAGTCATCGTCAAAACTTGGATAGACGGGATAAATTTCCTCCCGCTTCCAGTCTGACACATTGGACGGTAGAGAGACGGTTTTTATCGGGTGCTCCGTCTTGTCTCGTCGTCTACGGCAGCACCCGGAACGACCTGCCATAAGGCCTTCGGCCGAGAAATTCCCCGAGAGGGCGAGATGTTGGTCCGTGCCGAAGCGCGGGTACTATCAGCGGGTGGGAGCCGACGCGGGTATCAGCCATAGGGGCGAGGGAGGAGGGGGATTGGGAGCTGCCGGAACGACCTGGTTATCCGACGACAGGGCGTCATTACTGTCAGTGGTCGTGCGCTGCCAGAAACAAGCGTCGTTCGCCACGCCGTTATGGACCTTGTGTACTGTCAGAATACGGCGGCATGCTTTGTTTTTTGTCCTGCGTCGACGTGATATATGAACTGGTGAGACACTGGCGAGGCTTCCAGCTTCTAGGGAATGCCTCACATTGTTGTCATTTCCCAGTAAACAACGAGAAGAACCTGACTGAAACATTTCTGTGTGCACGACATTGATTCATTTCTTCGACAGACTTCAGAATTTCGTAATATTTCATATATGTAACAAGATTTACCCAGCCTATATAAGCCTCGGTAAATAAGGCTCGGCGCCTTATTTTCTTAACAACGAACAGCAAAATACCGGCAGCTCCGCTGCTATCGGCAATATCCGGCTGAGGAGTGACTCTCATCTCTTCAAAACATTGACCAAATACTCGTTAATCCACCTGCCAACACTTCTGTTTATTTTGCCACCCGTCCTCAACCCAAGTCCATTTCCTCCAGCGGCCGACCCCAGAAACGCATTCATACATTTGATCAAGCTGTTCATTCAAAACAGGAATTTTCTAAAAAATAAATTAATAATAATATAAGCATATCGTATATATTTA
The DNA here is from genome assembly GCF_040958095.1 of Procambarus clarkii. Lineage (NCBI taxonomy): Eukaryota > Metazoa > Arthropoda > Malacostraca > Decapoda > Cambaridae > Procambarus > Procambarus clarkii. The sequence goes on from NC_091179.1 coordinate 15,084,293, forward strand.
GGCATTGGTTAGGTTAGGTGTTTAGGTCCTGTTGGCGATTATTTGTATTCGCCAACATTATTTGTATGCACCCACCAAACCCACTGTATATGAATGAAACACGGTTTACACACCACTTACCCACCAACCCGTCCTCGACTCCAGTCCATTACATCCAGTGGTCGACCCCACAGACGCATTGTAATTTCGAACCCTTCCAAGGTCGCCTGGTTTGCTGCCACCTCTCCTAGCGCCGTGACCTCTCTTTGTTCCATTGTAAAGACCTCCTGGAACCTTTTGTTGAGTTCTTCACACACCTCTTTGTCATTCTCTGTGTACCTGTCCTCGCCCACCCTAAGTTTCATCACCTGTTCCTTCACTGTTGTCTTCCTCCTGATGTGACTGTGTACTAGCTTTGGTTCGGTCTTGGCTTTATTAGCTATATCATTTTCATACCTTTTCTCAGCTGCTCTTCTCACACTAACATACTCGTTCCTGGTTCTCTGGTATCTCTCTCTACTCTCTGGTGTTCTGTTATTTCGGAAGTTCCTCCATGTTCTTTTGTTCAGCTCATTTGCTTTCATACATTCCCCATTATACCACGGATTCTTCTTTTGCTTCTCGGTTTTTACCTGTCGGGCCGGGATAAACCTGCTTACAGCCTCTTGACACCTTTGGGTGACATAGTCCATCATGTCTTGTACAGACTTGGTTCTGAGTTCTGTGTCCCATTGTATATCTCTTTGGAATTTATTCATCTCCTCATAGTTTCCCTTTCGGTACGGCAGCCCTTTGTTTCCTAGTTCTTTTTTTGGGGGGAGATAATGTGTGTAATGAGTGTGTGTGTGTGTGTGTGTGTGTGTGTGTGTGTGTGTGTGTGTGTGTGTGTGTGTGTGTGTGTGTGTGTGTGTGTGTGTGTGTGTGTGCACTCACCTAATTGTACTCACCTAATTGTGCTTGCGGGGGTTGAGCTCTGGCTCTTTGGTCCCGCCTCTCAACCGTCAATCAACTGGTGTACAGATTCCTGAGCCTATTGGGCTCTATCATATCTACATTTGAAACTGTGTATGGAGTCAGCCTCCACCACATCACTTCCTAATGCATTCCATTTACTAACTACTCTGACACTGAAAAAGTTCTTTCTAACGTCTCTGTGGCTCATTTGGGTACTCAGCTTCCACCTGTGTGTGTGTGTGTGTGTGTGTGTGTGTGTGTGTGTGTGTGTGTGTGTGTGTGTGTGTGTGTGTGTGTGTGTGTGTGTGTGTGTATGTGTGTGTGTGCGTGCGTGTGTGCGTGTCTGTGTTTGATATTAATTTCTTAATATGCCTAATAGTAATATTTTAACACTCTAACCAGCCTACAAGAACTACACGCTGTCCACTTAACAACACAAGCCACCCCTACCTTCCTCTCTCCCTACATTCTCTCCCTAGAGCGTTCCCGCTGCTGATTGTGGTAAGCGCATTGCATATATTAGCGCCTAATTCATTTTCCATACGTACGCGTCTGCTTCCCTCTGAATATTCAGCGAGCAGGTGGATTCCAGCACCACATCTGTCCGCCTCTCCCACTTGTGCCCGCCGAGTAATGTAGAGTTTTATAGGCATTTGAACTCTCTTTCTGAAGGTGTTGGTCTTGTTTTGTTTGGATTATTTTTAGTAGAGTGATGAGTGCAGAGTGATGAGTGCAGCGTTGACACGCGGTGTGTGGAGGTGGTGTTAGAACTCTTGTCTGCGTTGAAGACAGTGTTGAGGGAATTAGACGTGGCTTACGAGCGTTGAAAGCCGAGTTTGAAGGTATTAGTAAGAAAATACGAGTGTTTGATGGGATTAGACAGAAAATACAAGAATTGAAGGCATTGTTTGGAGAAATTACACGGGAAACACGAGCTTGGAAGGTAAAGCTTTTGAAAATTAAACATAAAATGTAAGCGTTGAAGGCTGAGTTGGTGTGTATTATATAGGAGAGATACGAGCGTTGAGGAACTGTGCTCAGTGCTAAGTGGAACCTCCAGCATCTTGAGGAACGGATAGTTTGGGACTGATAAAGGAGGCTCCAGGGAATTACAAACCACTATTCCATCTTATATACGAGAGAATTACCAACATAGTCACGCCTTCAGGAGAAAGCTTGGTTGTTGGTTCTCTTTTGTGGCACCTGATCAGCTAGGCTGTTAGTGCCAAACTGCCACATCTTGGTTGATCTGTCGGCAGAAATGACTTCCGGTCGTTGGCCACTCCGTGGGAACCGTGTGCCACCAGACCGCTACTAAACGGTCATTAGGGAGTAATTACAGGTTAGTGAGATATTTCTAGAGGTAATAAGATTTCATTAATGCCCAAACGAGGCGCTGAGCCACTCAAATTATATAATTAATGTCTCAAACACTTCTCCTCGCTAGTTAAGGAGCGAAACTAGATGAAAAATACGTTGTCTCTATCCTGCCTTCGTTGTCATTGTCATATCAATATACTGCATTATCGTTCACATCTTCAGAATTCGTATTCTCTCCTGTCTTGGACGACGAAGGTTGGGTCTTCCTAATAACAACATAGATGTCATCAGAGTGTGGTGAATCACAAACCAGTATAGTTGACATTTGTCGTCTTCCTTTTGGATTAGAACCATCCTCAATTTCCACCGAGTTTAACATCAGCAGGAGAGAGAGAGAGAGAGAGAGAGAGAGAGAGAGAGAGAGAGAGAGAGAGAGAGAGAGAGAGAGAGAGAGAGAGAGAGAGAGAGAGAGAGAGAGAGAGAGAGAGAAAGATAGAGAGAAAGAGAGAGAGACAGAGAGAAAGAGAGAGAGAGAGAGAGAGAGAGAGAGAGAGAGAGAGAGAGAGAGAGAGAGAGAGAGAGAGAGAGAGAGAGAGAGAGAGAGAGAGAGAGAGAGAAGCAACAGTTAAATATGCGTGACTGGACCACAGTTCTCTGTCTCTTTTCTTGTTATGAGAATGCAGTGCGATGCACTTAATAAGTTGACACCAGTTTGGTTGCAAATGGGATCAAGTGGGTCAATTTGGCAACGAATGTGGACGAATCAGAACGTGGATCCATTGACGCAAATTTTATCTACAGTATAAATTAAGTCTTAATGAGTCCATAGTTTCATGGCCAAGTGAGTGACTAGTTATCAATATGCACTTTCCTAGTGGTCGTGTAGAGGGTTGAACCTTAGCTCTAACATCCCGCCTCCATGTCTTAAATGGTCGGGCGTACAGGTTCGAGCACTCTGGCATAGTTATATGCCATTCACCACTGCGGTTGTTGCACATCTTGGCTGAAGATGACTGTGTGATGGGGTCATTCTCCTGCTGATGGGGTTATTCCCCTGCTGACGGGGGGAGGGGGAAGGGGGTCGTTTCCCTGCTGATTGTGAGGGGGGGGGAGTCGTTCCCCTGCTGATGGGGAGGGGGGGAGATACGTTCCCCTGTTGATGGGGGGGGAGGGGTTCGTTCCCTTGTTGATGGGATCGGTCTCATGCTGATGGGGCCGTTCCACTGATAATGGGTTGGGTCATTCCTCCGCAGATGGGGTCGTTCCACTGTTAACAGAACGGAATGTATTAAACTACAAAACAGACAGTGCAGAGCTACAGATCAAACTGTAATGGGTTGTAGAGTTCCCTCTGTTACAAAACAGACTGGTTTAGATCGACTCCACATTACAGACTGTTTAGATCTACTCAACACAACAGACTGTACTTAGCTGCAAAACGAGCTGAATTACGCTACAGAAAACGACTGTACTGAACTACAGAATAAACTGTATTAAGATACAGAACCAACTGTTCTGAGCTCCGACTAATTTTCTCTCCTTCCTCAACTTCCCAGAACTGTTTATCATAATGGAAAAGTTGAATACATTACTAAGTTAGATGAGTTCCAATTTAAAGTTTCCTTATTTGTTTTAAAGTTATTAGTCAAGATCTCTTTCTGTAATATATATATATATATATATATATATATATATATATATATATATATATATATATATATATATATATATATATATATATATATATATATATATATATGTATATATATATATATATTAGTATATTTTGGTAGCAGTCTTTCCTGTAGACATATATTATTAAATATGACCGAAAAAGTAAGATTAATAATTCTAACACGAATTTTCTCAATCTTTCGTACATTTCTTTTCACTGTTGGAGGTAATTCAAAAATCAATTCTCCAAAATTCATTTTTATTTCTAGTCTGACGCGACACGAGCGCGTTTCGTAAAACTTATTACATTTTCAAAGACTTTAGTTTACAAATACACAACTGAATAGAATTTACGCATCTCCGATTTTGTTTATATCTACATTTGAGTGAGGTGGATGGGGTGAAGTGGCATTAATAGGGTATTAATTTCATCAACACAAGACAGAACAAGAGGTGGCATTAATAGGGTATTAATTTCATCAACACAAGACAGAACACGAAACAATGGGTATTGAAATGGAAGTGATTGTAGAAAGCCTATTGGTCCATATTTCTTGATGCTTCTATATTGGAGCGGAGTCTTGAGGTGGGTAGAATATAGTTGCGCATTAATTGGCTGTTGATTGCTGGTGTTGACTTCTTAATGTGTAGTGCCTCGCAAACGTCAAGCCGCCTGCTATCGCTGGATACAGTTTCGATTGTTTCATCCACAGGTACGTTGGTAAACAGTGATTCAACGTCCAACGAGGCTCTTATCCCTGTGGCCCGTGTTCCCCGCAGTAAGTCAACAAATTCCTTTGGAAACTTCAGGCTGAAGGTGCAAGGTACATAAGGAGTCAGCAGGCCGTTGAGTCGCTTCGCCAGTCTGTACGTGGGTGTGGGTATCTGGCTAATGATTGGCCGAAGTGGGTTTCCAGGCTTGTGTGTCTTGACATTTCCATACGCGTATCCAGTTTTATATTCCCCAATAATCTATGGCAGGTGAAGTCTGGATTTCTTGGCGTTCACAGTTTCGATCAATTTGTTGACCTTTGCCTTCAATTCGGTTGTAGTGTCCTTCGTTACCCTTTGGAATTTAGTTTGGTCAGAGAGTATGAGGTTCATTTTCGCCAGATATTCGTCTTTTTTAAGAATGACGTATATTGGCGACTTGTCACCTCTTCTGACAACTATCTCCTTGTTCTCACGAAGGCTCTTAGCTGCCGCTTTGAGCTCGGGGGACAGTATGGTGCTTCTGTAATTGCCTCGATTCTTTCCTCCTTCCGCAATAAATTCTGCTTGTAAGGTATCTTTGGTGGTGACCTTCTTTTGTGTCTCGAGGTCGAATATATCGTCCAACAGGATCTCCAACTCCACTTTCCGGGCCATCTCACTCGGTCTGGACATAACGTGACAGTTTATATCCAGATTTAGGAGAGGAACTTGGTCCTCAGTGAGGTTGATTCCTGCAAGGTTCAGGAAGCCATCTCTTGGTCGTGGAATTGCCATAGGTCCTCCATATAACGTTGTTAGTTTCTTGATTATCCTGGTTTTGGAAATGTCAGCGTATGGAAATGTCAAGACACATAAGCCTGGAAACCCACTTCGGCCAATCTTTAGCCAGATACCCACACCCACGTACAGACTGGGGAAGCGACTCAACGGCTTGCTGACTCCTTGCTGCCTTGCTGCTGATATATATATGTGTGTGTGTGTATATCACGAATATAAACAAGTGATTAAAAATGTGACAGTGTCAGACCACGGAGGAAAATTGAAACAGGAATTTCCTTAAGTACTTTCGTATATTAAAACATCTTCAGAAGGAGTCCTTCACTCCTTCTGACGACGTATTAATATACGAAAGTACTCAAGGAAATTCCGGTTTCAATTTTCCTCCATGGTCTGACACTGTCATATATATATATATATATATATATATATATATATATATATATATATATATATATATATATATATATATATATATATATATATATATAAAGCCGAATACTGACTGCTCCATATAAGCAGAATCTTTAATGTGAACGGTAATTGTCAACTAATTAATGCGGTTGATAAATTGCACTCTAATTACATAACGTAAATATACATGTAAATATATTTTTTATTAATATTAAAGTAGCACCATAACTCTTTGAGATTTGATGTCATATGACATATGACATTATATATGACATTACGTGACCTTAACGTGTCATGCCATACATCACTATGACATTATCCATGCCGTCACTCATACATGATAGTACCAATAGCGACTATGGTGGAAATGTACAGAATATGTACTTGTACTTCAAAATGTACTAGTTTTGTACTATTAATTCGGTAGCGTGCTTGAGGAAATGGCAACAATGAAAGCTAAATTTCCTTAGAAATTTAATTGGTCTTATATGTACTATTTTAGACTTTATATTGCATATGTTAGGCCTAGGGTAGTTTATTTAGGCCTATGGCAGGCTAGATTGGGTTTGTTATGTGTTTATTTTAAATGGTTTAGAAATATAAAAGTACAAAATGTGGACTTTATTGTATATAAGAGAGCTTATTTTGTACATTATTTTCATGGTAACTAGTTTGAGTGTCATTGTTTTAATGTTTAAACTGTCATCTTCCTGTGCATGTCATAGCATCATCATCATGTCATAGCATCATCATATCATCTTCCTGTGCACGTCATAGCATCATCATCATGTCATAGCATCATCATATCATCTTCCTGTGCACGTCAGAGCATCATCATCATGTTATCTTCCTGTGCACGTCATAGCATCATCATATCATCTTCCTGTGCACGTCATATCATCATCATATCATCATCCTATGCACGTCATAGCATCATCATTTTATCTTCCTGTGCACGTCATAGCATCATTACATCATCTTCCTTTGCACGTCAGAGCATCATTATCATCATATCATCTTCACGGTAGAAACTGCAGAACTTCCCTATCATTATCTGGGCGAGAGGAAGCGAACCATGCTGGGCCGAGGGCCGAGGTCCCAGATGAGCAGCGCTGGTCGAGGTCCCAGATGAGCAGCGCTGGCCGAGGGCCGAGGTCCCAGATGAGCAGCGCTGGTCGAGGGCCGAGGTCCCAGATGAGCAGCGCTGGTCGAGGGCCGAGGTCCCAGATGAGCAGCGCTGGCCGAGGGCTGAGGTCCCAGATGAGCAGCGCTGGCCGAGGGCCGAGGTCCCAGATGAGCAGCGCTGGCCGAGGGCCGAGGTCCGAGATGACCAGCGCTGGCCGAGGGCCGAGGTCCGAGATGACCAGCGCTGGCCGAGGGCCGAGGTCCCAGATGAGCAGCCACTCCGGCTTACTCACTATGTAAATTTCACGAGACAAGGTCACCACATCGTGTCGTCGGTGAGAATAACATTGTGTCATCTGCATACACCAGCATCCCTCCCTCCCTCCCTCAGGATGCTGACATCCACTCCCGTCCTCGGGATTGAGTGTCGATTCCCACCTTTTCATGTCATAAATGGAATGCTCAACTTCTGTCTGTCTGTCTGTCTGTCTGTCTGTCTGTCTGTCTGTCTGTCTGTCTGTCTGTCTGTCTGTCTGTCTGTCTGTCTGTCTGTCTGTCTGTCTCTCTCTCTCTCTCTCTCTCTCTCTCTCTCTCTCTCTCTCTCTCTCTCTCTCTCTCTCTCTCTCTCTCTCTCTCTCTCTCTCTCTCTCTCTCTCTCTCTCTCTCTCTCTCTCTCTCTCTCTCTCTCTCTCTCTCTCTCTCTCTCTCTCTCTCTCTCTCTCTCTCTCTCTCTCTTCTCTCTCTCTCTCTCTCTCTCTTCTCTCGAGTAAGAACATTGGAATCAATCTACACAGAAATTGTTGGTGTTTCTGATATGTTTAACACGGTATTCAAGGTTACCGAAGCTGCACTCTCAGATATGCCCAGGTCCAGACATGCCAATGTACAGGACACTTTAACCCGAGCACATTATCATTTCTCCAAGGATCTTTATAAACCGGCTCACAGGTTTGTTACACAAGTTCTCTTATGTGGATTATAGTCACGAGTTATGACAGAGATAACTATGGTATCGTCCAACTGTTCGTTGGAATTAAGGATTTAGAATTTGTTATAAGAATGTTCTCTTTTCTTTTTCTTTTATTTTTCTATCATTTTAGAGAATTTCCAAGTCATTTTCACTGTCACATTTACACTGTTACTTTTACACTGTCAACAGTACAGTCACATTTACAATGTCCTATTTACACTGTCACATTTAGTCACAGATACGCTGCAGCATGTCCACTGTCACATATACATAGTCAGACTTGTAGTCACCCTGTGTCTACCTACTTACCCACGCCATGGCTCTCTGACCCAGGAGAGCCTTTGTCCGGGTCTCCTGGCTTGTGATCTGTTCAACTAGGCTGTTAGATGTAGCTGCAAGCAAGATATGCCCTTACGTTTAGAGGGAAAGTGGTGAAATGTGTTGAGCCTTTAATTATCTCTCAGCGAGCCTATAGCACCTCTGCTCTTCAATGGGGCTATTTTGCACATCATGCCATGCCTCCTGGTGCCGTGTGGTGCTATTTCCGTCTGCATATTTGGAACCAATTTATCATATATTTTTCTAATATAAATCATTCTCTATCAATCTCTCTCCTGCACACTGTCACGTATACACTGTCACAAGCGCATTAGGCACATATAGATAAGATAATGACAGCAGCGTACTCTACACTGGCAAAAGTTAGAATATCATTTAGAAACCTAAGTAAGGAGGCTTTTAAGGCGTTTTACACTGCTTTCGTGAGACCAGCCTTAGAGTATGCCGCGAGTCCCCACCTGAAGACACACGTAAAGAAACTGAAAAAGGTTCAGAATTTTGCAATGAGGCTCGTCCCAGAGTTGCAAGGGGATTGGGTATGGAGAGCGAATGAAGGAACTGAACCTTACGACACCAGAAAAAGGGAGGGTGCGGGGGAGACTTGACAGAAACATATAAATACTTAAGGGGATTGACAGAGTTGAAATAGAGGAAATGTTCACAATGAATACTAACAGAACGAGGGGACATGGGTGGAAGCTGGAAACTCAGATTAGTCGCAGAGATATTTGGCAGTTTTCTTTCAGCGTGGGAGTCGGAAGAAACTAGAATGTACTTAAGGAGCAGGTTGTGGAAACAAACTGTATTCATAGTTTTAAAACTAGATGCGATAGGGAAATAGGACCGAAGTCATTGCTTTAAATAACCGATGGCTAAAAAGGCGGGATCCAAGAGGCAATGTTCGATCCTGCAGGCACATATAGGTGAGTACAAATAGGAGAGTACACACACACACACACACACACACACACACACACACACACACACACAAAGCATGCTAAACATCTGTCATCCTCTGAATTTACGAGGCAAAGAAAGTTGGAGTGAGAGCTAGTCATAAGAGTCAAAGGTCGCTCAAAGTCAATGATTTAGTGAGACGCCGCCGACCTCTGGATTTATCGCTCCACCGTGATATATTCCCCAGATAAAACACCCGGCATATTAGTCTTTAATATTCGTGGCTGGCTTGGATCAGCGAGATCCTGGTGTGTTGAACAATGCCTTAGTGTAGGGAGACGTTAGCGAGGTCCTGGTGTGTTCAACTCGTTCGTGTAGGGAGACGTTAGCGAGGTCCTGGAGTGTTGAACACCGCCTTAGTGTAGGGAAACTTTCTCGATTTTTGTCTCAGATAATAATTAGTTTGAGACGTTTTTACAAGGAAGCCATTTTTAACCCGCCCACCTAATCACCTTTTTGTCCAGTTTACTTTAAAACAGAGAGCTGACAACCCGTATGTTATGTTACTCGGTAGTCTATTCCATAATGCTTCAACTCTATTTCCTAAATCAGCATTACAACAATTATTTTCTAAATCTAAGCATATCTAATTTCTACCTTCTACCCATTGTTTTATTCGAAATTTTGGGCTGGTATTTTTTGCATTATTAATGCCCACTTTATTATATATATATATATATATATATATATATATATATATATATATATATATATATATATATATATATATATATATATATATATATATATATATATATATATATATATATATATATATATATATACGATCCTAGTACTGTCTTCGACTAAAATGGTTAAATGAACATAGACATATATGTTACAATCTCATCTTTATATTACTTCAGGACCCTGAAAAAAATACTTAGTTGGTTTCTGAAACGTGTGTGTGTCAGGATTAACGTGAGAGTCAAATCCCACTCACCAACTCCCCCTATTGGTTAAACTCTGAATGGTGCCCAACCAGTTGGACGGTCGAGGATTGAACTCCGACTTGCATGAAACGAGACCGTCGCTCTGCCGTCTAACCCAATTAGTTGGACAGTAGAGCAGTTGAGGGATACCGATAAAATTACCTATAGAGTGAGTGAGTGTCCGAATGATTAAGATAATGAGACGTAAGTTTTTCGTTCAGCAAGTGAAGGCAAAATTTAATTTTTTTCAGTCGTCCATGTAAAGTGGTTGATTAACATCGGAAATCTGGATGTAATTATATAATTTGCCTTATACCGTCGGAATTTCGTTAAACAAAAATATCAGCTCGCATGATTTAATCGAATCAACCTTCATTTTTTATGGTAATTATTCATCCAGTTGGTTTAACAAAACGCCAGTAGCCTTCACATTGGTTACACACACACACACACACACACACACACACACACACACACACACACACACACACACACACACACACACACACACACACACACACACACACACACACACACACACACACACACACACACACACACGAACACACTGAAAAGGAGAATGAACGAGACAACCAAAGCGAACCTTAGTGTTAATATAAGCAGTTGCCCTGAACCAGAGGCTCACATAAACAGGAATAGCATCGTCAGCATATGAGAAACTGGGAAACATAAGACCAGCATTTGGGAACCCAGGCAAGGAGGCCTTTAACGCATTGCACACAACGAACGTGAGACCCTTTATTAGAGTATGCAACCCTAGAAAGGAACTCTAAATAAAAGAGCCATAAACCCCAAATTCGAAAATGTCTGAAGGTGGTAAACTCTTGGTAGAGACGAAGGGACCTGAACCTCACTAAACTGGAGAAGAAGGAGGAACAGAGAGAACATGGTAAGGGCGTTTAAGATTCTAAGGGGTCAAAAATAAAGTTAACAGATATGCCAGCAAGAAGTTCTTCAGTGCTCTGAGCTGTAAATACCTGAAATGGGCTGAATTAGCTGAAGCAAACTGAAGACACAGTCCATACTTGTTTAATTTCCAACCATTGTGATAATTTGATCTTAACAATTATAGAAGTGAAATGCAAAATGTTTTACCGGAAATGTGATAAACTATGTGAATCAAAATTATATTGGGTATAAATTTTGAAGAGAAGCAAAAAAAAAATTGCCGTTTATTAATTAAGGAAGAGTCTTTGCTTGGTTGGGGTTCTGTTCAATTGTTTTTAATGAGAGGGTTCTTTGGCTTTTAAGTCTTTCTAGACCTCAGCACTGGGCAGCTGACCATTGGCAGAGGACTACACTTAGGATTTACACACACACACACACACACACACACACACACACACACACACACACACACACACACACACACACACACACACACACACACACACACACACATATTCAAGATTCTCAAGGGAATTTATAGGGTAGATAAAGACAGGTTAGTTAACACCAGGGGCACACTCACCAGGCTACACAGGTGGAAACTAAATGGCCAAATGAGCCATTGAGATATTAGAAAGAACTTTTTTAGTGTCAGAGTGGTTGACAAATGGAATGCATTAGGCAGTGATGTGGTGAAGGCTGACTCCATACACAGTTTCAAGTGTAGATATGATAGAGCTCACAAGGCTCAGGAACCTGTATACCTGTTGATTGACGGTTGAGAGGTGGGAACAAAGAGCCAGAGCTCAACTCCCGCACGCACAATTAGGTGAGTACAATTAGATGAGTGCACAAACACACACACACACACACACGGTCTGGGTTTTAACTCAGTTCGTTGCATTTACAATATTTTAATTACAATTAGGCCCACACCACTTACCCACTTATACTCTCATTTACATTCACTTTCCCCTTCTCTCTCACCCAACCACTTGGGCTGGACGGTAGAGCGCCGGTCTCGTTTCATGCAGGTCGACGTTCAATCCCCGACCGTCCAAGTGGTTGGGCACTATTCCTTTCCCCCGTCACATCCCAAATCCTTATCCTGACCCCTTCCTAGTGCTGTATAGTCGTAATGGCTTGGCGCTTTCCCATCCCTTACTTTTCCGTCCCTTTTTTTTTTCTCTCTCTCTCTCTCTCTCTCTCTCTCTCTCTCTTCTCTCTCTCTCTCTCTCTCTCTCTCTCTCTCTCTCTCTCTCTCTCTCTCTCTCTCTCTCTCTCTCTCTCTCTCTCTCTCTCTCTCTCTCTCTCTCTCTCTCTCTCTCTCTCTCTCTCTCTCTCACACAGCATTTGTGCGAGGCGTTATAACTTCCTCACCCCGATCTCAAAGCTGAACCTTTCCAGTGGCCCCCCAGGGGATCCGTGCCCCTTGGTCAGATACTTGGGGCTTCAGACCCCCTGTCCCTGGCCCCAAGGGCACTATTCTTCTTTCCTCTGACCCCTCTGGGCTTCACTTCCATTTTGAGGACAAGGCATTGTCCTAGGCATTAAAGTCTGTCGCTCTAACGAAAAGGGTGACCTCATACCCTTACCTTATTCCTTCTCACCCATCCCTCATTCGTCCATTCCCCCATCTCACTCCTCTCCCCTTTAACCCCTCCCCCTCCTTGTTTGATGATAAAAGTTCAGTTGACAATTCAAAGTTGAAATCGAACGCAGACCTTTTCAACAGCGACTGCCGAGCGCTGTCCATTCGGCCGCGAGGACCTCCATTGGATATCAGAGGATGTTAAAGCTAACCAAGATTCTCGTATCCAAGACTCCGGTTCAGGCAATAATACCCCCAAAAGGACCCGTGTTGGGACTGTAGGCGCAGGTTTCTACTCTCAAACTGCAAACATAATGACGGCGAGGGATCATGGACGGTGCTCAGAGAGAAAGAGACAGGAGGATATATATATATATATATATATATATATATATATATATATATATATATATATATATATATATATATATATATATATATATATATATATATATATATATATATATATATATATATATATATATGACAATGTCAGACCACGGAGGAAAATGAAACAGGAATTTCCTTAAGTACTTTCGTATATTAAATACATCTTCAGAAGGAATGAATTCCTTCTGAAGATGTATTTAATATACGAAAGTACTTAAGGAAATTCCTGTTTCATTTTCCTCCGTGGTCTGACATTGTCACATTCTTAATCACGTGTTTTTTTTCGTGATATACACACACACACATATATATATATATATATATATATATATATATATATATATATATATATATATATATATATATATATATATATATATATATATATATATATATATGTGTGTGTGTGTGTCGTACGTACAACAAATACTTTTATGACTAAGTACACAGACAATTTGCAATAGACATTCAGATAATTCAACAAAAAGTTACACTTTTGGTGCAAAATTCTTATATCTCTCCAGAATATCATCAATCTTTCCGTTGTGACACGTCCAGGCTATTTGTTCAGGAACAGTCTTTATCTCAGTGTTTCTATATACATTAATCAACGGACAATCAATAGCATAATGGGTGAGGGTGGAAGACCCTAAGATACCACATAGTTTACACTTGGTGTCATTATCATTAACACCTGTTCCATGTTCCCAGTAATATTTGTAACCCAAACCTGAGCCACATGTGCACAGTGTCACTTCCAGCATTTCTCCTTTTTCCATAAGTGAAATAAGTGTTTTGACTTACACACATGTAGTGTTGCATGGTTTGGCTTCCCTCATAACATTATACCTCTCCTCGCCACTTCTGTCTGTGCCTGAATATTTCTGATTTTGCTTCTTATTTGTCTTCTTATTTCTTAAAACACATTTAATTGTCAACTTTTGGTTTTGATGTGGCGCGTTTGGCCAGTTTATTCGCCACATTGTTGAACACTCTTCCAACCTGAGAATGGAATCCACATAAATTTAACTTTTGTGACCTTTCAGCTGTGTCTCATTTATCTTTACTTCCAAACCTTAGCTATGAACATGGAGATTGGATTGCGACTGTTTAAGGAATCAAGTGATCCTCGGCTATCAACAAATACGAAAACATCTTTTTCGTCTTGACGTAATTCCTCCAAGCCAGCCGAAATGGCCTGCAGTTCAGCTTGTGTGGATAATACATAATTACTAAGTCGAAGTTCAATTTTCCTGTCCACTGTCCCAATCTCAGCATATTCCCTTATTAGGACATCACATCCTGCCCTGTCATCCTCCGCCACCGACCCGTCACAATATACACGTAAATGATTGCCTCTTGGTAACCCAGATTTGCTTCCATACAAACACCTTAATTGTCCTGGTTCGTGATGAATCTTTTTAACCTTCAGGGGGTATAATTACTACTTTTAAGAAAGTGAAAACACGGTTTGCAAAACTTAATGCCCCCGACCACCATTAATGCATGACATATTTTGTTGCAGTTTAGCAACGTTTGTTGAGTCAAGTCAGCAAGAGAAGGTACGTCGCTCGCCTCATTAGTCACGAGATCAACAAAGAATTTCACCTCGAGCTGATAACGTGATATCCAACCCCGCTTTTAACGCAAAAACCTGCCGATGAGCAGACCAAATAAAAGAGTTCAAATGACATCTTGAAAATAGGAACCTAGTGAGTACAGAAGATTGGAGAAGGTAACTGAGAAGGAGCAAAGAGGGTGTTGAATAGTAAAGACACTGCCACACCTGGAGACGCCGCCACACCTGGAGACGCTGCCACAAACATGGAGACGCTGTCACACACCTGGAGACGCGGCCACACACCTGATTCACTGAGAGGGAGGGAATTATCAGGAGAGAGCGCCAAGCCATTACATCTACATAGTGTTTACTGAGAGAGAAAGAAGTCTTTTTTTCCTTTTATTGTGTATCAGTCACATCTTTATCTCTCTCTCTATCTTCGTCACGCGTTTCCATATTATTTTCCTCAGGTTTTGTTCCCCTTTTCATTCTACAGCTCTCTTCCTGAACCCATAATAGGACAGCTTCGACATAAATTAGAGAAAGTGTCATTCCCATCCCATCTACGCCTGAGGTATCTTCCTCGCTGCCTTTTCTAGATTTTCCTCAGACTGTTGCGGGAAAAAAGTCCAAACTGGGAAAAAATCATTCAGGCATGTCACTTCACATTTTCCTGTTGCCACCTCCTCCTCCTCTTTCTCCTCCTCTTCTTTTTACCTGTTTTTCCTCTGCCATTCTAGTCTTATGTGCTTTCACGTTATTTTCCTTCTACTCTCTCTCTCTCTTCTCTCTCTCTCTCTCTCTCTCTCTCTCTCTCTCTCTCTCTCTCTCTCTCTCTCTCTCTCTCTCTCTCTCTCTCTCTCTCTCTCTCTCTCTCTCTCTCTCTCTCTCTCTCTCTCTCTCTCTCTCTCTCTCTCTCTCTCTCTCTCTCTCTCTCTCTCTCTCTCTCTCTCTCTCTCTCTCTGTCTCTCTCTCTCCCCGGGCACGCTTCCCCCTTTCAGGGCGGGACTGTTCGACCTGCATTCTAAGGCGATGAACTCAGTAGGCGCTGGTCACTTCGACGCTGAGCACTTCGACGTGGAACTCCTCGACGCGGGACTCCTCGACGCGGGGCTCCTCGACGCGGGGCTCCTCGACGCTGGACTCCTCGACGCAGGATACGTCGACGCTGGACTCCTCGTCGCTGGACTCCTCGACGCAGGATACGTCGACGCTGGACTCCTTCGACGCTGGACTCCTCGACGCAGGATACGTCGATGCTGGACTCCTCGTCGCTGGACTCCTCGACGCTGGATGGTCTTTCAGGTGGAATTCGACACGACGTCGGAAATAAACAAAGAGATTGATGACCCTCTTACCCATGAAGCAAGTGGCAGGCGGACGACCAGGGGTCCCTGTGGCTAGCTGACACAGGGGCGAGAATCCCCCGTAAAGCACACACACACACACATACTCCCTCTCCCTCTCAGAAAGCCCAGACGATGATTAGGGCGTATCGCCGATGTGGGCTCAGGTCCCGCCCGTTATCACCTAGCTGTAAAAATTGCCGTAAAGTTAGATAATGTCCACATTGTCTGGCTCTCAAGATGGCCACCGGCACTCGAGGGGTAGAGGGGGGGGGGGGGGGTGCCTGGGTGACGCAGGGGATAGTTGACATGTGTAGAGCCATCTTACGGCTCCACAATCTTCTCATACTTCTCCCCTTTTTCTTCTTCTGCTTCTCCTTATTTGTCTCCTTCTTCTTCCCCTCTCTATTTTATCTCTGTTCACACTCGTTAGTTTAATTATTGTTTGTTTTCGGTTGACTCTAGGTTGAAATTGAGAAGAGGAAAATGATATAGAGAAGTGGGGCTCCACAAGGCGTGTTTGGCTCGGCCAATCCCAGCTCTCCTGAGGGGGTGCACGAATTTTGCTCAACCAATCATATAACAGTATATTAAATGCAGACCAATCAAACTTGCTCTGTGAATATTACACCCCATCCTCATGTTTAGAGAGTAGTTTGTGTAACTATGAGTACCATAGTACAAACATTGACGTACTAAGCAATTAGATAGTATGATTTTGTACTATTCACTTTACAGAGTCCGAAAAAACTTGAAGATAAACTTTTTTCAATATTTCTAGGCCTAGAATAGCAGACATATAGGTACTTAATTAGAATTAAGGACCTGCGTGAGACGCTATGTGTGCTAGTGGCTTTACAAGACTGTAAGAACTCTTGTAAAAAGTATATTATACTATATTAGGCCTCAGATATCGTGTATTAGGCCTAGCAAGGATAGGTTAGTTTGTCCACTCTTGAGGTTATCTTGAGGTTATCTTGAGATGATTGCGGGGCTTAGCGTCCCCGCGGCCCGGTCCTCGACCAGGCCTCCTCTTTGTTACTCACCCCTAGGACGCAGCCTGTAAGCAGCTGTGTAACCCCCCCAGGTACCTATTTACTGCTAGGTGAACAGATGCATCAGGGTGAAAGAAATTTTGCCCATTTGCTTCCGCCTCCACCAGGGATCGAACCCAGAACCTTAGGACTACGAATCCCGAGCGCTGCCCACTCAGGTGTCATAGGCCCCTTGCAACATATATATATATAAAGTTTTCCTGTTTGTCCAAATTCAATAGTACCGATTTGTACGTACTAACTGCGTCGTACGTCGGTATATGTACTACAGTCCTCATCGGTACTACAAGTACTACCAACACAGGAAGATGAGCTGGAATATTAGAGTCAATTCTAACACAGTTTCATAAATTATCAATCACCCTTCTTTTGGGAAACTCCTTGTTATGGGTTTGAGTTTAAAAATGGCTTCAGAAAGTAATATTGAATTTGAATTAGTATGAGGAAATTGAATTAGAAAGAATAATCAGGGGTAATCACACACATGAGGAAAAGAAGACCCGGGGATGACATATTGCGTGGGTAATGGAGACTATTATGCCCCTGTTACCTAGCAGTAAATAGGTACCTGGGTGTTAGTCAGCTGTCACGGGCTGCTTCCTGGGGGTGGAGGCCTGGTCGAGGACCGGGCCGCGGGGACACTGAAAGCCCCGAAATCATCTCAAGATAACCTCATCTCAAGATAACATTCCACGACCTGACCGCTTGAGGCATCTGGCAACAATGCTGCGGTTGGGCGCTAATATTGTGTTTATTGTTTGTGACCGCAGGACTGAGCTTTCAGCTCTGGGCCTTTTTAACCTGTCTATTTTTGTAGACGACGAGTCACAATAACGTGGCTGAAGATATGATGACCAGACCATACACTAGAAGATGAGGAGACGACGACGTTTCGGTCCGTCCAGGACCAGTATCAAGTCGTGTGTTACTCGACAATGGTCCAGAACGGACCGAAACGTCGTCGTTTCTTCATCTTTTGGTCTGTGGTTAGGTCATCGGTTTATTTATTCTCTATTATATCTACTATATACATTTCTCTCTAACTCACAACCTCACACACTTAAGGACGAACCCGGGCTCTTAGGACTAAGACCCCCGAGCGCTGTCCACTCAGCCGCGAGGCCCCAGGTGTGTACTCACCTTAGTTGTACTCGCCTAGTTGTGCTTGGGGGGTAGAGCTCTGGCTATGTGGTCCCGCCTTTGAACTGTCAATCAGCAGGTGTACAGGTTCCTGAGCCTACTGGGCTCTATCATATCTACATTTGAAACTGTGAATTGAGTCAAGCATCCACCACATCACTACTTAATGCACTCCATTTCTTACCTACTCTAAAACAGAAATTTTTTCTAAAGTCTTTGTGGATCATTTGGATAATAAGTTTCTACCTGTTGTCCCTTGTTCGAGTTCTGCCCGTACTAAATAGTTTGTCTTTGTCCACTCTGTCAATTCCCTAGAGAATTTTGTTGGTGGTTATCATGTCTCCTCTTACTCTTCTGTCTTCCGGGGACGTGAGGCTTAGCTCCCTTAGCCTTTCCTCGTAGCTCATACCTCTCAGTTCTGGGACTAGTTTGGTGGCATTCTGTTGGATCTTCTCTAACTTTGTCATGTGTTTAACTAGGTATGGACGCCAAGCTGGAGCTGCATACTCCAGCATTGGTCTGATATAAGAGATATACAAGGTTCTGAATGACTCCTTACACAAGTTTCTATTGGCAGTTCTTATGTTCGCCAGCCTTGCACACGCCGCTGATATTATCCTTTTGATGTAGGCTTCAGAGCACAGTTAGGTCTATGTGATATCAACCTCTACATCTTTCTCTCTTCCTGACTCCAGAAAGGTTTCCTCTTCCCAGTTGTACCTTGTGTTTGGCCTCCTGCTACCTACGTCTATCTGCACCACTTTGTATTTGTTCGAGTTAAACTCTAGTAGCTCTTTGTTGGACCACTCCCTCAGTACTCACCTATTTGTGCTTGCGGAGGTTGCGTTTTGGCTCTTTGGTCCCGCCTCTCGACCATTAATCAACTGGTGTACAGATTCCTGAACCTACTGGGCTCTATCATATCTACATTTAAAATTGTGTAGGGAGTCAACCTCCACCACAGTGTCGTAAGTGTCGTAAGGTGCATTTCCCGCAGCCTTTCCCCGTAACTCATGCCTCTTAGTTCTGGGACTAGTCTAGTGGCATACCTTTGGACTTTTTCCAGCTTCGTCTTGTGCTTGATAAGGTACGGGCTCCATGCTGGGGCCGCATACTCCAGGATTGGTCTTACATATGAGGTGTGTGTGTGTGTGTGTGTGTGTGTGTGTGTGTGTGTGTGTGTGTGTGTGTGTGTGTGTGTGTGTGTGTGTGTGTGTGTGTGTGTGTGTGTGTGTGTGTGTGTGTGTGTGTGTTTTCTGAGTAGGTGGTGAGTGTATGTGCATGTGTGCGTGGGTCTGAAGGCGCGTGGGTGTGCGCGCGCGCGTCGCTAGATCTTGCTACAGTTGTGGGCAGAAACATGGCATTGTTGCCTGCATCTTGCAACAGGGTCTTGTTCTTCACTCCTCTCCCTTCCCAAGAACCCCCCAACCCCACAACCCCTCCTACATCCACCACAACCCTCCCACACCCACAACAACCTTCCCACACCCATCACAACCCTCCCACACCCACCACAACCCTCCCAAACCCACCACAACCTTCACACACCCACCACAACCTTCCCACACCCACCTCAACCCTCCAACACCCACCACAATCCTCCCACACCCACCACAACCTTCCCACACCCACCACAACCCTCCAACACCCACCACAATCCTCCCACGCCCACCACAACCCTCCTACACCCACTACAACCTTCCCACACCCACAAAAACCTTCCTACATCCACCACAACCTTCCCACACCCACCACAACCCTCCCACACCCACCACAACCCTCCCGCACCCACTACAACCTTCCCACACCCACAAAAACCTTCCTACATCCACCACAACCCTCCCACACCCACCACAACCCTCCCACACCCACCACAACCCTCCCGCACCCACTACAACCTTCCCACACCCACAAAAACCTTCCCACATCCACCACAGCCCTCCCACACCCACCACAACCATCCTACATCCACCACAACCCTCCCACACCCACCACAACCCTCCCGCACCCACTACAACCTTCCCACACCCACAAAAACCTTCCTACACCCACCACAACCCTCCCACTCCCACCACAACCTTCCCACACCCACCACAACCCTCCCACACCCACCACTACCCTCCCACACCCACTACAACCTTCCCACACCCACAAAAACCTTCCTACATCCACCACAACCCTCCCACACCCACCACAACCCTCCCGCACCCACTACAACCTTCCCACACCCACAAAAACCTTCCCACATCCACCACAACCCTCCCACACCCACCACAACCTTCCTACACCCACCACAACCCTCCCACACCCACCACTACCCTCCCGCTCCCACTACAACCTTCTCACACCCTCAAAAACCTTCCCACATCCACCACAACCTTCCCACATCCACCACAACCCTCCCACACTCACTCTATGAAAGCTTATAAAACCTATTTGTCACAAAATTATCATATATTGAAAATATTTATACACATGAAAGTCGTCTCTGTTCTACCGCATCAATACTTCGTCGTAGATCAATCACACTATTGTGGTTTCATTAGGCAAGAATGTTGATCAGCTCCAGTGGTAGCTGAGTGTGTTGGTCAGCTCTAGTGGAAGCTGTGAGTGTTGATCAGCTCTAGTGGAAGCTGTGTGTGTTGATCAGCTCTAGTGGAAGCTGTGTGTGTTGATCAGCTCTAGTGGTAGCTGAGTGTGTTGATCAGCTCTAGTGGTAGCTGTGTGTGTTGATCAGCTCTAGTGGTAGCTGTGTGTTGATCAGCTCTAGTGGTAGCTGTGAGTGTTGATCAGCTCTAGTGGTAGCTGTGTGTGTTGATCAGCTCTAGTGGTAGCTGTGTGTGTTGATCAGCTCTAGTGGTAGCTGAGTGTGTTGGTCAGCTCTAGTGGTAGCTGTGAGTGTTGATCAGCTCTAGTGGTAGCTGTGTGTGTTGATCAGCTCTAGTGGTAGCTGTGTGTTGATCAGCTCTAGTGGTAGCTGTGAGTGTTGGTCAGCTCTAGTGGTAGCTGTGTGTGTTGATCAGCTCTAGTGGTAGCTGTGTGTGTTGATCAGCTCTAGTGGTAGCTGTGTGTTGATCAGCTCTAGTGGTAGCTGTGAGTGTTGGTTAGCTCTAGTGGTAGCTGAGTGTGTTGATCAGCTCTAGTGGTAGCTGAGTGTGTTGATCAGCTCTAGTGGTAGCTGTGTGTGTTGATCAGCTCTAGTGGTAGCTGTGTGTGTTGATCAGCTCTAGTGGTAGCTGAGTGTGTTGATCAGCTCTAGTGGTAGCTGTGTGTGTTGATCAGCTCTAGTGGTAGCTGTGTGTGTTGATCAGCTCTAGTGGTAGCTGTGTGTGTTGGTCAGCTCTAGTGGTAGCTGTGTGTGTTGATCAGCTCTAGTGGTAGCTGAGTGTGTGTTGATCAGCTCTAGTGGTAGCTGTGTGTGTTGATCAGCTCTAGTGGTAGCTGTGTGTGTTGGTCAGCTCTAGTGGTAGCTGTGTGTGTTGGTCAGCTCTAGTGGTAGCTGTGTGTTGATCAGCTCTAGTGGTAGCTGTGTGAGTGTTGATCAGCTCTAGTGGTAGCTGTGTGTGTTCATCAGCTCTAGTGGTAGCTGTGAGTGTTGGTCAGCTCTAGTGGTAGCTGAGTGTGTTGATCAGCTCTAGTGGTAGCTGTGTGTGTTGATCAGCTCTAGTGGTAGCTGAGTGTGTTGATCAGCTCTAGTGGTAGCTGTGTGTGTTGATCAGCTCTAGTGGTAGCTGTGTGTGTTGATCAGCTCTAGTGGTAGCTGTGTGTGTTGGTCAGCTCTAGTGGTAGCTGTGTGTGTTGGTCAGCTCTAGTGGTAGCTGTGTGTGTTGGTCAGCTCTAGTGGTAGCTGTGTGTGTTGATCAGCTCTAGTGGTAGCTGTGTGAGTGTTGATCAGCTCTAGTGGTAGCTGTGTGTGTTCATCAGCTCTAGTGGTAGCTGTGAGTGTTGGTCAGCTCTAGTGGTAGCTGTGTGTGTTGATCAGCTCTAGTGGTAGCTGAGTGTGTTGATCAGCTCTAGTGGTAGCTGAGTGTTGATCAGCTCTAGTGGTAGCTGAGTGTGTTGATCAGCTCTAGTGGTAGCTGTGAGTGTTGATCAGCTCTAGTGGTAGCTGTGAGTGTGTTGGTCAGCTCTAGTGGTAGCTGTGTGTGTTGATCAGCTCTAGTGGTAGCTGTGTGAGTGTTGATCAGCTCTAGTGGTAGCTGTGTGTGTTGATCAGCTCTAGTGGTAGCTGTGTGAGTGTTGATCAGCTCTAGTGGTAGCTGTGAGTGTTGATCAGCTCTAGTGGTAGCTGTGAGTGTTGGTCAGCTCTAGTGGTAGCTGTGAGTGTTGGTCAGCTCTAGTGGTAGCTGAGTGTGTTGATCAGCTCTAGTGGTAGCTGTGAGTGTTGATCAGCTCTAGTGGTAGCTGTGTGTGTTGATCAGCTCTAGTGGTAGCTGTGAGTGTTGGTCAGCTCTAGTGGTAGCTGTGTGTGTTGATCAGCTCTAGTGGTAGCTGTGTGTGTTGGTCAGCTCTAGTGGTAGCTGAGTGTGTTGATCAGCTCTAGTGGTAGCTGTGAGTGTTGGTCAGCTCTAGTGGTAGCTGAGTGTGTTGATCAGCTCTAGTGGTAGCTGTGTGTGTTGGTCAGCTCTAGTGGTAGCTGTGTGTGTTGGTCAGCTCTAGTGGTAGCTGAGTGTGTTGATCAGCCCTAGTGGTAGCTGTGAGTGTTGGTCAGCTCTAGTGGTAGCTGAGTGTGTTGATCAGCTCTAGTGGTAGCTGTGAGTGTTGGTCAGCTCTAGTGGTAGCTGAGTGTGTTGATCAGCTCTAGTGGTAGCTGTGTGTGTTGGTCAGCTCTAGTGGTAGCTGAGTGTGTTGATCAGCTCTAGTGGTAGCTGTGTGTGTTGATCAGCTCTAGTGGTAGCTGAGTGTGTTGGTCAGCTCTAGTGGTAGCTGAGTGTGTTGATCAGCTCTAGTGGTAGCTGTGTGTGTGTTGGTCAGCTCTAGTGGTAGCTGAGTGTGTTGATCAGCTCTAGTGGTAGCTGTGAATTAGTGTTATTGTTTCAGAGGGGAAATTAGTCCTCTGGAGTACCCTGCGCTGTCCTCCTGACGAAGCAAACTCCTGGTCCTGCCTCGCCTCGCCCCCTCACAATCTCGGCCACACCACCACAAGCCACCACAAGCCACCACAAGCCACCACAAGCCACCACAAGCCACCACTTGAAATGGGTTCATTATCAACAGGGACCGGAGGGGGAGAGAGTCTCCCTAGACGACCGTGGTCTTCCCTCGTACATTTATTCTCACATTCGTTGCCTTTCGCACCCTCTCCGCCGCCACCTCCCCCTCCTGCTAAATTTAAGGATGACATTGTTCAATAAAATATTCTCTGTAACGTTTCAGAAGTCTACGGACCGCCACTGCCAGGTTTCACTTAGTCCGGCGTCTGCCTCCATCTCCTCCCTCCAATAAATTCTAAATTCCCTGTTGAACTCCCTGCCAAAAATAAATTAAATCCGCTTTTCCACGCAGTATAGAATATCAAGGGAAGAGCTTTGTGCTGCAGACGGCTCCTCTTGCTGCCTCGTCCTCCGAACTGACCTGCCTTCAGCCCACTGTTGTACACGTCACTCGTTCCCTTCCTGAAGCTTCCTGTATGTTCCCTTCCTGAAGCTTCCTGCATGTATACTTCCTGAAGCTTCTTGCAAGCTTCATTCCTGAAGTTTCCTGCATGTTCCCTTCTTGAAGCTTCCTGCATGTACATATCCTGAAGCACATGTCACTCTTTCCTGTGTCACGCTTCATATATGTGTTTATGCGGACTTTGGGATTTCCTGATAATTTTTAGTGAACTTATAACCAAATGCGAGAGAGAGAGAGAGAGAGAGAGAGAGAGAGAGAGAGAGAGAGAGAGAGAGAGAGAGAGAGAGAGAGAGAGAGAGAGAGAGAGAGAGAGAGAGAGAGAGAGTGAGAGAGAGAGAGAGAGAGAGAGAGAGAGAGAGAGAGAGAGAGAGAGAGAGAGAGAGAGAGAGAGAGAGAGAGAGAGAACGAGAGAGAGAGAGAGAGAGAGAGAGAGAGAGAGAGAGAGAGAGAGAGAGAGAGAGAGAGAGAGAGAGAGAGAGAGAGAGAGAGAGAGAGAGAGAGAGAGAGAAAGAGAGAAAGAGAGACAGAGGGGGAGAGAGAGAGAGAGAGAGAGAGAGAGAGAGAGAGAGAGAGAGAGAGAGAGAGAGAGAGAGAGAGAGAGGGGGAGAGAGAGAGAGAGAGAGAGAGAGAGAGAGAGAGAGAGAGAGAGAGAGAGAGAGAGAGAGAGAGAGAGAGAGAGAGAGAGAGAGAGAGAGAGAGAGAGAGAGAGAGAGAGAGAGAGAGAGAGAGGTGGGGAGGGGACCAGATTCAGAGTGAAACATAAATCTCATATTACTGTTTGATGGACTGTAGTGTTTCTCTCTCACCCGCCACCTGGCGTCATCCACTTTACCCACTTCCTTACGTTACCACTACTTCACCCACCACGACCCTCTCACATAACTACCACTTCACCCACTACGACCATCTCACATAACTACCACTTCACCCACTACGACCCTCTCACATAACTACCACCTCACCCACTACGACTATCTCACATAATTACCACCTCACCCACTACGACCATCTCACATAACTACCACTTCACCAAGCGCCAGACCAAGTATAGCCAGGAAGGTCAGGTAGGAAGATCAGGTATTATAATATCAGGTTTTATAATGACTACACATGATGATGCAATCAGTCAGGGGTCATCATTTGTAGCAACAATGATAAAGTGT
Source organism: Procambarus clarkii (assembly GCF_040958095.1). Classification (NCBI taxonomy): domain Eukaryota; kingdom Metazoa; phylum Arthropoda; class Malacostraca; order Decapoda; family Cambaridae; genus Procambarus; species Procambarus clarkii. The sequence continues at coordinate 15,109,219 of NC_091179.1, forward strand.
AACCAGAAAAGTCAGGTGTTGAGAGTTATCGGAACTCTGACACACATGATAACTATAGTTACCCATTAAAAATCAGAGAATGGGATTTTGTGACATCACACAACACGTAAATATTAAATCTCATTTTTTTTAAACTTCACTCTAGTGTATAAACTTAATAAATTAGTATTCACTAGGACTGAATATAATTAAATACACGAAGAATATAGCTTGACTTCCTATTCCTTAAGACATAAGTAGAACCAGCAAACATTGGACGCCACCCCACAGGGAAGCGCTGGTCACTTAGGCTCTGACACACACAACAACAGAGCCACACGAGCACCACTCGTCAAAGATTCCCAAAATATGCATCAACCAACCGAGTGACTGCTTTGTGACCCTTACAGCAAAGAGAAGAGCAAAGTATCCAACTTCCTAACATCTTTTATTAGTAGTGATCACCATAAAATATTGGATAGAGGGGCCGGTTATTAGCATACAAAGACACAAACACAGTAAGTGTTTACTCAAATACACACACACCCAATATTTCATGTCACACCTGTACTTTATATGTTAATGAGCAATTCTTACTGCCTTAACTTTTTACAGCTAATATGTGATTTGGAGTAACTGAAAAGGCTGAGCTGGCCCTACAAACAGTGAAGTTTATTGCTACCTTAGCTGAACAAAGTGCCACTGAGCTAGCCACCATTACGTGGCACTCTGAAGGCACATGTACCACACCCTAATCTGATGGAGGAAACATAGCCAGCCTAATTAGGCCATATCAACCACTCAGCTAAGGCTTCAACATTTTATTAAAACTGTAGATAGAGTAGTGTTAATCATAATACTGTAGATTAGGCCACCATATGTGGTATAATTTATATTTTGCAATAGGTAAACAATTTGTAGTTTATCCCATATCCACTCATAAGTGGTATAAGCTATAATTGTCCCTCCAACTATGTGCAGATAAGATTCTCGCGGGCTGAATCAGAATATACAGTCCACTAAACACCATAATAATGCAATATTCACGTAACAAAAATTAGAATAAAAATAAATAATTGCCTGCTAGGATTTTCCCACAGGAGTAAGGTCAGGTATTGAGAGTAAGGTCAGGTATTGTGAGTGAGGTCAGGTTTTGAGAGTTAAGGTCAGGTGTTGAAAGTAAGGTCAGGTGTTAATAGTAAGGTCAGGTTTTGAGAGTAGGGTCAGATGTTGAGAGTAAGGTCAGGTATTGAGAGTAAGGTCAGGTATTGTGAGTAAGGTCAGGTGTTAATAGTAGGGTCAGGTATTGTGAGTAAAGTCAGATGTTGAGAATAAGGTCAGGTATTGTGAGTAAGTCCAGATGTTCAGAGTAAAGTCAGGTGTTGAGAGTAAGGTCAGGTGTTGAGAGTATGGTTAGATGTTGAGAGTAAGATCAGGTGTTGAGAGTATGGTTAGATTTTGAGAGTAAGGTCAGGTATTGCGAGTAAGGTCAGGTGTTGAGAGTAAGGTTAGGTGTTGCGAGTAAGGTCAGGTATCGCGAGTAAGGTCAGGTGTTGCGAGTAAGGTCAGGTGTTGCGAGTAAAGTCAGGTGTTGCGAGTAAGGTCAGGTATGGTGAGTAAGGTCAGGTGTTGAGAGTAAGGTCAGGTGTTGAGAGTATGGTTATATGTTGAGAGTAAGGTCAGGTGTTGAGAATAAGGTCAGGTGTTGCGAGTAAGGTCAGATATTGAGAGTAAGGTCAGGAGGTGTGAGTAAGGACAGGTGTTGCGAGTAAAGTCAGGTGTTGAGAGTAATGTCAGGTGTTGAGAGTAAGGTCAGGTGTTGAGAGTAAGGACAGGTGTTGCGAGTAAAGTCAGGTGTTGAGAGTAAGGTCAGGTGATGAGAGTAAGGTCAGGTGTTGCGAGTAAAGCCAGGTGTTGAGAGTAAGGTCAGGTGTTGCAAGTAAGGTCAGGTGTTGAGAGTAAGGTCAGGTTTTACAGGTAAGATTAGGTGTTGAGAGTAAGGTCAGGTGTTGCAAGTAAGGTCAGGTGTTAAGAGTAAGGTCAGGTGTTAAGAATAAAGTCAGGTGTTGAGAGTAAGGTCAGGTATTGCGAGTAAGGTCAGATATTGAGAGTAAGGTCAGATGTTGAGAGTAAGGCCAGGTGTTGCGAGTAAGGTCAGATATTGAGAGTAAGGTCAGGAGGTGTGAGTAAGGACAGGTGTTGCGAGTAAAGTCAGGTGTTGAGAGTAAGGTCAGGTGTTGAGAGTAAGGACAGGTGTTGCGAGTAAAGTCAGGTGTTGAGAGTAAGGTCAGGTGTTGAGAGTAAGGTCAGGTGTTGAGAGTAAGGTCAGATATTGAGAGTAAGGTCAGGTATTACGACTAAGGTCAGGTGTTGAGAGTAAGGTCAGGTGTTGAGAGTAAGGTCAGCAATAGCAATGAGAGCCAGGTGTTGGCAGGCACGTCGGGTGAGGCCAGCAGAGGATCAGGTACCCCAGGTATGGTCAACGTGTCTATATGAAGAGCGAGTCATAGACACAATTCTATTGAATAAACCAATAAACAGGAACAAGATTCAACACTACCCTCAAACCTTCCTTGTACCACATACTATGTTGTGCCCAAGCCACATATGACACGTCCCTAAGAAGACTATGCTGAGTAATGACAACATGGGTATATACGGTGCTGATGTGATGTTATGAATCGTCTTTGGCGAAGAAATGACCAATGTGCATCTGATGTATTTATTTGTTGACGTTCAACTGTACTTTAGGCTTTTCATTACAGTCCCCTTACAGTGCGAACACAGCTAGGACACGCTACTTAACCTATCCCCACATCTATCCACCGACCACTCCACTACATCCACTTCGTCTGTCCACCTCCCTCCCCACTACCGTATGCATACGTCACCGTGCTTGTTCCTGCGTTTACACCGAGTTTTCACTCTCGTTTTTCTATAGAACTCAGATTTTTAGGGTAACGTGAAATCGAAGCGATATTGCTTTTTGTATTGGTTTGTGTGGCAGTGAGGCAGGTCCCGGAGGGAAGAAGGGAAGGTATGGGTTGTAGGAAGGGTGGGAAGGGGTAAGGGAGGTGGGTTCTCCCCCTCTCATTTTTATTCATCTTTTCCTCTTCCTTCAACAGTGACAGGAGCAGTGCAATATAAGAGAGAGGGAAAGAAGGAGAGAGAAAGAGAGAGAGAGAGAGAGAGAGAGAGAGAGAGAGAGAGAGAGAGAGAGAGAGAGAGAGAGAGAGAGAGAGAGAGAGAGAGAGAGAGAGAGAGAGAGAGAGAGAGAGAGACAGACAGACAGACAGACAGACAGACAGACAGACAGACAGACAGACAGACAGACAGACAGATAGACAGACAGACAGACAGACAGACAGACAGACAGACAGACAGAGAGGGGGAGGGGTTGGAAGGAGAGGACAGGAGGTTAGAGTAGGAGAGGGAGGGAGGGAGGGAAGGAGGGAGGGAGAGGAGGAGATACATAGGCAGAAGAGAGAGACAACGGGAATGAATGGTAGTAATAGTAAACTGTTAACATGCTTACAGTTTGTTAACTGTAAATGTTAACATATTGACTAATGGTTAAAACGAGAAGCTGGATAGACTGGAAGACAGACAGGTTGACAGACTGAGTCAGAGGAAGTGCTACAAGGAAACATCGATAGAGGGCGAGACCAATCACAGCTTATCAGACAAACTAATTAAATCAGTAATAGTAGTAGTAGGCATCCATCAGTCTCAGGAGACTATGGAGCTGCGCTCTGGTTGTCGATCTGGAGTGGCCTCTCCAGGGCGCAAAGTCTGGGTAGGTTCATATAGAGGCGAAGCTGCTACCCAAGCAGCAGGTCCCTGCCCCACCCCTTCGTTTCCACGACGCCGAAAGTCTCCAATGGAAAAACAAACGTAAATGCAATTGGTTCCAGCGCCATTGCAGGAACTATCAGAACGATGTTGAAGGCCACAACGAACTACCCTATGGGCTCCAGCTCCATTAATAAGTTAAAAATAGTGAAAGATAACCACAACTATTACGAGATAAATGGTGAATAAATGAATAACATTTGTGGAAATAGTCTTAGGAAAAGGGAAAGTCGACGATCATACTTGCTTCCCACCTCCTTTCCACTTCTTTCCTACCTCCTTCTCACCTCCCCTCCGTCGAAACGAAAATAATATTAAACGCGGAGAAGGATGAGAAAAATGTATTATTTCTGGAATGCCATTTTTTTGCACCTCTACATAGGAAACTACTTCAAAAAATTTGAGAGCCAGGCAAGAGTCATTGGAAGAGCATTCAGATGGGCGAGAGAGCACTTAACCAGACAGGAGTCAGATAGTCACCATCAGGGGCGAGAAGTTGGACACGTAGAAGTAGGGACAAATGTCTCTCAAAGATCAGTTCTACATGTCATATTCTCCATATTTGTGGATGATGGACAAATTGAGGAACATAATCAGAACAGATGAAGTGGTTCTAAAAAGAAACTCCGTTTCAACACCAGAAGGACTCAAGATTTCACAACATCCCTGTAGGGTTCCAGACTTCACAACATCCCTGTAGGGTTCCAGACTTCACAACATCCCTGTAGGGTTCCAGACTTCACAACATCCCTGTAGGGTTCCAGACTTCACAACATCCCTGTAGGGCTCCAGACTGCACAACATCCCTGTAGGGCTCCAGATATCACAACATCCCTGTAGGACTCCAGACACCACAACATCCATGTAAGGCTCCAGACTTCACAACATCCCTGTAGGGCTCCAGACTTCACAACATCCCTGTAGGGCTCCAGACTTCACAACATCCCTGTCGGGCTCCAGACTTCACAACATCACTGTCGGGCTCCAGATATCACAACATCACTGTAGTACTCCAGACTTCACAACATCCCTGTAGGGCTCCAGACTTCACAACATCCCTGTAGGGCTCCAGACTTCACAACATTTATGTAGGGCTCCAGACTTCACAACATCCCTGTAGGGCTCCAGACATCACAACATCCCTGTAGGGCTCCAGACATCACAACATCCCTGCCGGGCTCCAGACTTCACATCACATATGAAGAGCCCCACAGTTCTACTACCACATTACCACCGATGGAAGAATCCACAACCATGCATGGAGAGATCCACGGATCCTCAACCACCTTTCAAGAGCTCCGGAACTCATCAGCCACCCTTGTAGAGCCTCCGGGGCTCCATTTCCAGCCATGGAAGACACTGCGGCTCACCACCAACCCTGGAAAACCTCGTGGCTACTCAACCTTCCATGGAGACTCCCGGGGCGGCACTGGAAAGGCTCCAGAGTCTACTACCACCAGCGATGCCACTATATAAAGCTGTCATCGGATGTAGTTTATCACAGTCTGCCCTTCCACCAGCTCATCGCCTCCTTTACTGCCTTGCCTTTTCTTTGTACCATATATATATATATATATATATATATATATATATATATATATATATATATATATATATATATATATATATATATATATTGTGACGGTAAAGTGTTGGAGTGTTGATGTTCGGCAGTCTTCAATAGCAGGGGGCAATGCCTCGTCACATTTACAGAAAAAAAAGAAACTGTTTGCCCGTTTGTCTGTGGTAAGGTAATGGGAAGACACACAAAACACAAAGTATAAACAATGAAATTTTAATTACTCTAGAAAACAAGATATGAACAAAGACAATCCCTTGGCTTACGTAAAATTCAAAACACGTCAACAAACAAAACAACATGAATAATTAATTGCGGTGAAATTTACTCTAAAATAAAATGAAGTGCAAAATAATAGTAATATTAATCAGGTGCTGACAATACTGGCTTTAAGCTGCCACCTCCCTTAGTACACGACAGCCAGAGCTTTGTCTACCAGAGAGAGATGTCAACTCCAAAGAGCACAGAGATATTCTGAGGAGTAGGGCGTGTGCTGGCCCAGACGTCGACTCAGGTAGTGGCGTGAGTGCAGGTGCGGCGACACACCAGCCAGTCAGGAACAGGCAGGCGGAGAATGAGAAGTTTGCTCGTTGACGGCGGGCGGGAGCCGGTGTGTCTGGTGGTGCAAGGTACGCTTTGCTTCCTGGGAAAACGTTTGGCGATACTGGTGGACGTATCTTCAGTATAGTGTCTTGAACTTGAATGACGTGAATTATGTAGGGAAGAGCAGGCTCAATCTCTCTTGAAAGAGATTATCGTCACACATATATATATATATATATATATATATATATATATATATATATATATATATATATATATATATATATATATATATATATATATATATATATATATATATATACATATATATATATATATATATATATATATATATATATATATATATTTATATATATATATATATATATATATATATATATATATATATATATATATATATATTTACTATATTTACTATAAAACCAGAAAAACGGCCAGCCTACTCATGAGAAACTCTCCAGACACAAAACAGAACGCTTTAAAAGAGACTAACGTCGTCTATGCCTTCAAATGCCCTCTTGGGGACTGTAAGCTCCAAAAAACCCAATATATTGGCAAGACAACATCTCTTTCTAGGCGTTTAACGATGCATAAGCAACAGGGCTCCATTAAGGAACATATAATCTCTTCCCACAACCAAACCATCGCCAGAGAAATCCTAGTAAACAACACAGAAATCATCGATAGATACAGCGATAGCAGGCGGCTTGACGTTTGCGAGGCACTACACATCAAGAAGTCAACACCAGCAATCAACAGCCAATTAATGCATAACTATATTCTACCCACCTCAAGACTCCGCTCCAATATAGAAGCATCAAGAAATATGGACCAATAGGCTTTCTACAATCACTTCTATTCAATACCCATTGTTTCATGTTCTGGCTTGTGTTGATGAAATTAATACCTTATTAAATACCACCTCACCCCATCCACCTCACTCAAATGTAGATATAAACAAAATCGGAGATGTTCTATTCCATTCAGTAAGTTCTATTCAGTTGTGTATGTGTTAACTAAAGTCTTTGAAAATGTAATAAGTTTTACGAAACGCGCTCAAGTGTCGCGTCAGACAAGAAATAAAAATGAATTTTGGAGAGTTGATTTTTGAATTACCTCCAACAGTGAAAAGAAATGTACGGAAGATTGAGAAAATTCGTGTTAGAATTATTAATCTTACTTTTTCGGTCATATTTAATAATATATATATATATATATATATATATATATATATATGCGAACAAGCCTGAATGGTCCCCAGGACATATGCAACTGAAAACTCACACCCCAGAAGTGACTCGAACCCATACTCCCAGAAGCAACGCATCTGGTATGTACAAGACGCCTTAATCCACTTGACCATCACGACCGGACATAATGAGGTGATAGCCGAGGCTATTTGAACCACCCCACCGCCGGCACTCGGATAAATGCTATGCCCAAGATAACTATCCGAGTGCCGGCGGTGGGGTGGTTCAAATAGCCTCGGCTATCACCTCATTATGTCCGGTCGTGATGGTCAAGTGGATTAAGGCGTCTTGTACATACCAGATGCGTTGCTTCTGGGAGTATGGGTTCGAGTCACTTCTGGGGTGTGAGTTTTCAGTTATATATATATATATATGTATATATATATATATATATATATATATATATATATATATATATATATATATATATATATATATATATATATATATATATATATATGTCGTACCTAGTAGCCAGAACGCACTTCTCATCCTACTATGCAAGGCCCGATTTGCCTAATAAGCCAAGTTTTCATGAATTAATTGTTTTTCGACTACCTAACCTACCTAACCTAACCTAACCTAACTTTTTCAGCTACCTAACCTATAGAGATAGGTTAGGTTAGGTTAGGTAGGATTGGTTAGGTTCGGTCATATATCTACGTTAATTTTAACTCCAATAAAAAAAAATTGTCCTCAAACATAATGAAATGGGCAGCTTTATCATTTCATAAGAAAAAAAATTAGAGAAAATATATTAATTAAGGGAAACTTGGCTTATTAGGCAAATCGGGCCTTGCATAGTAGGCTGAGAAGTGCGTTCTGGCTACTTGATACCCTAGTAGCCAGAACGCTCTATATATATATATATATATATATATATATATATATATATATATATATATATATATATATATATATATATATATATATATAATACAAATATACCCTCACCACCTTCTCTTCCTGCGCCCACTGTGAGAAAGCGAGGAAGACATTCTGGCTGAGTTGAGGTAATGAACAACGCTCCGAGGAGCGTGCCACTGAGAGGTATCGTATGTCAGTCACGCGTTACGGCTCCTTTGTTTACCTGCCGCTACGACTTCGTGCAATGCAGACACAACTCTCGTACAGTTTACTGTTATCGTGCTTGGCAAATGGGGTGAGGGCTTCTTTTTTTCCGTAATGCCGTAATTTCTGATGCAAGATGCTGAGTGCGGATGAAGGTCTGCCGTGTATCTGGGTGTCCCGCAAGTGCAGAGGTTGTCTGTTGGTTGCTTTATTCGCGAGTTGGCCTATCTCGTGAGTCAGCTGCGTTATCTCGTGAGTCAGCTGCGTTATCTCGTGACTCAGCTGCGTTATCTCGTGAGTCAGCTGCGTTATCTCGTAAGTCAGCTGCGTTATCTCGTAAGTCAGCTGCGTTATCTCGTGAGTCAGTTGCGTTATCTCGTGAGTCAGCCGTGTTATCTCGTGAGTCAGCAGCGTTATCTCGTGAGTCAGCCGCGTTATCTCGTGAGTCAGCTGCGTTATCTCGTGAGTCAGCCGAATTATCTCGTGAGTTAGCTGCGTTATCTCGTAAGTCAGCCGAATTATCTCGTGAGTTAGCTGCGTTATCTCGTGAGTCAGCCGCGTTATCTCGTGAGTCCGCTGCGTTATCTCGGGAGTCAGCTGCGTTATCTCGTGAGTCAGCTGCGTTATCTCGTGAGTCAGTTGCGTTATCTCGTAAGTCAGCTGCTTTATCTCGTGAGTCAGCCGTGTTATCTCGTGAGTCAGCAGCGTTATCTCGTGAGTCAGCAGCGTTATCTCGTGAGTCAGCCGCGTTCTCTCGTGAGTCAGCCGTGTTATCTCATGAGTCAGTTGCGTTATCTCGTGAGTCAGTTGCGTTATCTCGTGAGTCAGTTGCGTTATCTCGTGAGTCAGTTGCGTTATCTCGTGAGTCAGCTGCGTTATCTCGTGAGTCAGCTGCGTTATCTCGTGAGTCAGTTGCGTTATCTCGTGTCAGCTGCGTTATCTCGTGAGTCAGTTGCGTTATCTCGTGAGTCAGCTGCGTTATCTCGTGAGTCAGTTGCGTTATCTCGTGAGTTAGCCACATTATCTTGTGAGTCAGCTGCGATATATTGTGAGTCAGCTACGTTATCTCATCAGTCAGCTGCGTTATCCCGTGAGTCAGCTGCGTGATCTCGTGAGTCATCAGAGACTAATCCCTCATCTGACTCACGAGCTGCGTTATCACGTGTGTTAGCCGCGTTATCTCGTGAATCAGTTGCGTTATCTCGTGAGTCAGCTGCGTTATCTCGTGAGTCAGCTGCATTATCTCGTGAATCAGCTGCGTTATCTCGTGAGTCAGCTGCGTTATCTCGTGAGTCAGCTGCGTTACTTGGTCGTTTCATACTCTGTCGTTTGTGTAATCAAGGTTTCGCATATTACACTTAGCGCAGAGCTGCCGAAATTGGCAATTAATGAGAGGTGTGTAATCTGTTTTAATTGAGGCGTACACGTGGAGGCGAGAGGAAGTGACAGTGAGTAACACCTTAGAGGAAACGTAGACCGGAAGCTAACTCAGGGGGCCTCGTAGCCTGGTGGATAGCGCGCAGGACTCGTAATTCTGTGGCGCGGGTTCGATTACCGCACGAGGCAGAAACAAATGGGCAAAGTTTCTTTCACCCTGAATGCCCTTGTTACCTAGCAGTAAATAGGTACCTGGGAGTTAGTCAGCTGTCACGGGCTGCTTCCTGGGGGTGGAGGCCTGGTCGAGGACCGGGCCGCGGGGACACTAAAGCCCCGAAATCATCTCAAGATAATCTCAAGATAGCCAGGAGCACTTTCTCTGTAACTATCTTGAGTTATCTTGAGGTTATCTTGAGATGATTTCGGGGCTTTTTTCAGTGTCCCCGCGGCCCGGTCCTCGACCAGGCCTCCACCCCCAGGAAGCAGCCCGTAACGGCTGACTAACACCCAGGTACCTGTTTTACTGCTAGGTAACAGGGGCATAGGGTGAAAGAAACTCTGCCCATTGTTTATCGTCGGCGCCCGGGATCGAACCCGGGACCACAGGATCATAAGTCCAGGGTGCTGTTCGCTCGGCCGACCGGCTCCCTAGCTGACAGATGAAATTGGATAGATGAAATTGTTTATGTAATAATCTAAGATGAGGTCTGGTAAAGACCTTTTGTGCCCTCTGTAATGCTTTTGCGCTACCGCTCACAGGATGGGTATAGGGTGCACAATAAACTCAGCCCAAGATGCAATTCATTAATAACCTCACTTGTTCCAGTGTATCTCAAAATGTCCCTCTTCTTCCGTTTCTTCCCATTTCTCCTTTTTCCTACCCCATTAGCCATTCACTCTCCATTTCCTCCTTTCTGCTATCTGGACACAGCTTTAACAGAGCCTTAGGATTTTTATTTTTTTACCCATCTACTGAGTGAGAGATAATTATCAGGGGCAAGCGCCAAGCCATCACGACTATATAGCCTATATATATTATATAGGTCCTCTACTGAGGGCCTTTTTCTCTCTTAATATTATTGAGCGAATCACTGTTAGACAATCTCTTCCTTCCCACGATATGAAGTGAACACGGAGCAACCGTACACCCCCTGTACCCCCTCGTGTATGGGAATATCTCCCCTCCGTCCCTATATATTTAGCATCGAGGGAAGGGAACTATCAGGGGCGAAAGCGCCAAGCCATTGCGACTCTATAGTACTGGGAAGGGGTCTGGATAAGGATTTGGGATGGGACGGGAGGAAAGGTATGGTGCCCAACCACTTTTACGGTCGGTGTCTGAACCACTAGCACCGTCGGGGCCTGAACCACTAGCACCGTCGGGGCCTGAACCACTAGCACCGTCGGGGCCTGAACCACTAGCACCGTTGGAGCCTGAACCACTAGCACCGTCGGGGCATGAACCACTAGCACCGTCGGTGTCTGAACCACTAGCACCGTCGGGGCCTGAACCACTAGCACCGTCGGAGCCTGAACCACTAGCACCGTCGGGGCATGAACCACTAGCACCGTCGGTGTCTGAACCACTAGCACCGTCGGGGCCTGAACCACTAGCACCGTCGGGGCCTGAACCACTAGCACCGTCGGGGCCTGAACCACTAGCACCGTCGGAGCCTGAACCACTAGCACCGTCGGGGCCTGAACCACTAGCACCATCGGGGCATGAACCACTAGCACCGTCGGGGCCTGAACCACTAGCACCATCGGGGCATGAACCACTAGCACCGTCGGGGCCTGAACCACTAGCACCGTAGGGGAACTCAACACTAACTCCAAGAAGCAAGGCCGTCGCTCTACCGTCCAATCCAACTGGTTGACCAAACTGATCACAGGCTGTTATATAGTTTATATATATATATATATATATATATATATATATATATATATATATATATATATATATATATATATATATATATATATATATATATATAGATATATATATATATATATATATATATGTGTGTGTATATCACGAAAATAAACACGTGATTAAGAATGTGACAATGTCAGACCACGGAGGAAAATGAAACAGGAAATTTCCTTAAGTACTTTCGTATATTAAATACATCTTCAGAAGGAATCCTTCTGAAGATGTATTTAATATACGAAAGTACTTAAGGAAATTTCCCGTTCATTTTCCTCTGTGGTCTGACATTGTCATATATATATATGACATATGATAACCGGTTATCACAAACCGGTTATCATAAGTCAAGTGCAGTCTATATATATATTCCTCTAAAGTGAGTACGAGGCATAACTCTCTACACGTAGCAACCCTGATTCACGAGATCCGGGGCCAGATTCACGAAGCAGTTACGCAAGCACATACGAACGTGTACTTCTTTCCTCAATGTTTGACGCCTTTGGTTACATTTATTAATCAGTTTACAAGTATGAAAACTTCCCAGTCAACTGTTGTTATTGTTATAAACAGCCTCCTGGTGCTCCAAAGCTCATTAACTGTTTAATAATTGTAAACATACCCGCCGAAGATTGTGAAAAGATGTACAGGTTCGTAAGTGCTTGTGTAGCTGCTTCGTGAATCTGGCCCCAGGTCCATGGAGGCTCACCCGGAGGGAAGGGCAACAGTTGTAAAGATCACATTGTGACTGTTTATAATCACAGTGTTGATCTAGTCGAAGAGTGTGGGTCGTAAACATTGTATATACTGAAGAATCTGCGTAGTGAAATGATTCGGGAAGGTCAGCGATGTTATTCACTCCTGGCAACGCCAACTGCTTGGATTAGTTTAGCTACAGCGACTGCCTCGTTTATTGCAGGTCGGTGTTCGATTCTCGATGGTTCAATTTGATCTACCGTTCCCTCACTCTATCTTGAGGTTATCTTGAGACGATTTCGGGGCTTTTAGTGTCCCCGCGGCCCGGTCCTCGACCAGGCCTCCACCCCCAGGAAGCAGCCCGTGACTGCTGACTAACACCCAGGTACCTAATTTACTGCTAGGTAACAGGGGCATAGGGTGAAAGAAACTCTGCCCATTGTTTCTCGCCGGCGCCTGGGATCGAACCCAGGACCACAGGATCACAAGTCCCGCGTGCTGTCCGCTCGGCCGACCGGCTCCCCGGTCGGCCGAGCGGACAGCATCCCGTTATCATCCCGTTATCAGTATCCCGTTGTTATCCCCGGATAACAACCGGGGATAACTCCCCGGTTGTTATCCTCATATTCCCCTTTCAAGTCCTATATAGTCATATTTTCTCCTCAACATTACCATAACTCTGTGAGCATAAATAACAGTTGAAAGTTGGGGTACATGTCAAGTACTCATTTGAACACCGCTGACATGAATTCAATCAAACTTTTAATAGTTTTGAGGTTATCTTAACATGATTTTGGGGCTTAGCGTCCCTGAGGCCCGGTCCTCAACCAGGGCTCTTTTTTGTTACACACCCCCAGGAAGCAGCCCGTAGCAGCTGTCTAATTCCCAGGTACCTATTTCCTTCTAGGTAAACAGTACATCATGATGAAAGAAACTCTGCCCATTTGTTTCCGCCTTCACCGGGGATCGAACCCGGAGCCTTAGGACTACGAATAAGACTGTCGACTCAGCTGACAGTAGAGGCCCTCCCAAAGTTAGTCATGCGCTGTGAACAGTTTCGCTGTGATCTTCAGCTTCTCAGCGTGAGCTTCGAGTCTCTAAAGTTTCAAGTTTTGGGTGGCCCAGGTGGGCTCCCCAGACCTAAACTCTCGAAATATATTTTGAGAGCTGTCATGCAGGCCGTCAAGAGTGTCTTCCTTCCTACATACGATCTTCACTCTGGCGTAGTGAGAGTGTGGGTATATGTCGCTTACAGTGACGATCTTCACTACTCTTGCCGCCTCCCTCAGGTCATATAGTGATCGTGAGAGGTGAAGATGGTGTGTTTTATGCGCTTGGGTTCGTCTTGGGCATCTTGATCCTTCACCTCCTGTTCCCTGACGACAAACCCACACCACAGAAAAGGAAGAAACGTCGTCGTTTCGGTCCATATCCTGGGACCATACCAATATCAAGTCCAGGTGGAGTTATAATGGTCCTGGAGGGTTCGAAACATCGACGTCGTTTCTCCCTCTTCTGATGTGCGGATTGATCATCGTGTCTTCAGCCACGGGACTCATCGTCTGCCCATGTGGGACTCATCGTCTGCCCATGTGGGACTCATCGTCTGCCCCTGTGGGACTCATCGTCTGCCCATGTGGGACTCATCGTCTGCCCATGTGGGACTCATCGTCTGCCCCTGTGGGACTCATAGTCTGCCCCTGAGGGACTCATCATCTGCCCCTGAGGGACCCATAGTCTGCCCCTGAGGGAGTCCTCTTCCTTCTCAGCCTTTACTCGTCTAGCACCTTTTCTTCTTTTTCTTCATTCCCTCTTTCTGTTCCTTCTCCACTTACTCTCCTTCCTTCCTTCTTCTGTTTCTGTACCCTGCTTCTTCTCGATCAATCCTTCCTTCCTTCTCTTCTCAATCTTCATAATGGTCTTTCTCCTTTATCACCTCGTCAGCTTTCTCCTTTTCCTTTCTTCTACTCTCTCTAACTCTCATCCTCCAACTCCTCCTCCTCTTAATTATCTTCATTTCTCTTCTGCTGCACCTTCTACTCTACATTACCTTATTCCCCCTCTTCCTGCTTTTGCTCCTTCTCCTCCTCCTCCTCCTCTGCTCCTCCTTCTCCTCTGCTCCTCTGCTCCTCCTCCTCCTCCTCTTCCTCCTCCTCCTCCTCCTCCTCCTCCTCCTCCTCCTCCTCCTCCTCCTCCTCCTCCTCCTCCTCCTCCTCTGCTCCTCCTTCTCCTCTGCTCCTCCTTCTCCTCTGCTCCTCCTTCTCCTCTGCTCCTCCTTCTCCTCTACTCCTCCTCCTCCTCCTCCTCCTCCTCCTCCTTCTACCCCCCACCACTACCAATATTTTTTTCGCATCAAATCTTTATCTCTCTTTCCAAAGATTTTTTTGCGTGTAGGGGAAGCGGTCTATTTTATCTTGGCATGGGCCGTCATAAATATTGAGGGGGAAGTGTTTTCCCCTATTATGTGTTATGAGTCTGTGTTTGTTTGTTTGTTTGTGCGTGTGTACTTGTTTATATTATGCCCTGACCGAGCTTCAGCTGTTGGGCTTCGCCTGTCCAGTTGTTGCTCTCGTTCTGTCGAGTGGTCCTTTTTTTTCTCTAACCTATTTCCTAAATTACTTTTCAAAAGCTGCTAGCACAACCTATTTTATCTACCCCCTTTTTCTTACACTTTCTCATTTGCCCTCTCCCATCCCATCCGCCTGGCTAGAGTCAACCTCTCCCATCCCTCTTCCTCACCCTCTGCCATCACCACCCTCCTCCCTATGAACCCATCCCAACCCCCACATCACCACCCATCCCTCTACTTAACCCATCACAACAACCCGCCCCTCTCCGTCCTCCCCAACACACTCAATACCCCCATCCCTAGACCCTACCCAATCCCCCCACCCACCTCACGGATAGTGCTAACGCCACCCTATCCAAGATATGATAATGAGTGGGGTGGGGATTTTTGGGGTGGGTGGTGGGGGGATTTTGAGGGTGGGTGGTGGGGGGGGGGGGGGTTTAGGGTGGGTGGGGGGGGAGTTTGGGGGGTGGGTTGGAGTTGGAAGAAGAGCCCCACGACTCAGCACAAAAGTTGGAGGAGCTGGAATTTGGTGTGAACAGCTTGAGACGTCGTTGATGGGGAAAAACTGTCCCTGTGACGGTATCTGATTGTTATGGTGGTCCTTCCTAGGAGGAGGGAGCGAGGGATGGTAGGAGAAATTGGGGTAATGTGGGAGAGAGAGAGATAGAGATGGTGGAAGGGAAGAGGGGGAAGCAGGGAGAGGGACACGTAGAGGTGGAGTGGGGCGGTTATAGAGGGAAAAGGGGACAAGGGATGGAAGGAAGAATTGGCCGTCTGGGGATCTGAGTGTCACGATGGCACTTCTGATGGGGCAGGTGACAGGACAGGGATGGAAGGGTAAAGTGTCAAGGGTCAGGGTAGCGACGGTCACACACTGATAGGTATTGACAGGAAACGAATGATGGTGGTGGTGATGGTGTTAGTGGTGGAGGGTAGTGGTGATGGGTGGTGGTGGTGGTGGTAGTTGTTGGTGGTGGTTGTTGTTGTTGATGGGGGTGGTGATGGCGGTAGTGATAGTTGTTGTTGTTGTTGGTGTTGGTGTTGGTGGTGGTGGTGGTGGTGGGAGATGGTGGTGAGTGGTGATGGTGGTGAGAGGTGATGGTGGTGGTGGATGTGGTGATGGTGGTGGTGGATGTAGTGATGGTGGTGGTGGATGTGGTGATGGTGGTGAGTGGTGATGGTGGTGAGTGGTGATGGTGGTGGTGGATGTAGTGATGGTGGTGGTGGATGTGGTGATGGTGGTGGTGGATGTGGTGATGGTGGTGGTGGATGTGGTGATGGTGGTGGTGGATGTGGTGATGGTGGTGAGTGGTGATGGTGGTGGTGGATGTAGTGATGGTGGTGGTGGATGTGGTGATGGTGGTGGTGGATGTGGTGATGGTGGTGGTGGATGTGGTGATGGTGGTGGTGGATATAGTGATAGTAGTGGTGGATGTAGTGATGATTGTGGTGGATGTGGTGATAGTGGTGGATGTGGTGATAGTGGTGGTGGATGTGGTGATGGTGGTGGTGGACGTGGTGATGGTGGTGGTGGATGTAGTGGTGGTGGTGGTGATGGTGGTGGTGGATGTGGTGATGGTGGTGGTGGATGTAGTGATGGTGGTGGTGATGGTGGTGGTGAATGTGGTGATGGTGGTGGTGGATGTAGTGATGGTGGTGGTGATGGTGGTGGTGGATGTAGTGATGGTGGTGGTGATAGTGATGGTGGTGGTGATGGTGGTGGTGGACGTGGTGATTGTGGTGGATATTTATTATTATGATCACTACTCAATAATAGTAATTAACTGAGGAAATGACTATTTCCTCAGTAAGGGAAACACGAGGAAGTGTGGAAGGGTCGGTGAAGGCTCGGGGGGGGAGTGTGAGAGTGTGAGGCTCCTGGTGGTGCCAGAGCCGGAGGAAGAGAAGGAGGACGGAGTAGGGAAACGAGGATTGGAATAGGGAGGATTAAGCGAGTGTGAAAGGGGTTCTGGGGGGAAGGGAGGGGAGAGATGGGGTGGGGGAGGGTGGGGGGGATGGGAGGGGGTGGTTGTGATAGGTAAAGTGAATAAGGGGAAGGGGGGGTAGGGAGGGAGCTGTTGTGTACATGTGCTTAAAGAGTGGTGATGGTGTTTGATTATAGTGACGGGTATAGCATGATCTTACTCCCTCCTGTTCCATTTGTTATCTCCGTCTATCTCCTCTTCCTGTACAGTACCACTTCCTACTCCTTCCCACCTCTCTCCCAACTCCCGTCCTCTGCCCAACCATCCCCTATTCCTCTTTCATCCCTTCCCTTTCTCCCCTTCCATTCCAGTTTCCCACCTTCCCTCTCCCCTATACTCCTCTCCTCCCCTTCCCCCCTCCCCTGCCTCCGAATGAAGATGAAACCCACCCTCATCTCTCAGCGCCATCTGTTGAGTTATTAAAGAAATTTTCACGGTTTATTTGCCATCAAGCAATCAAACCCTACATAACAGGAATAGGGGAGTTGGGGGTGGGTAGGAATATAGAAAACGAGACACCGGGGGGAGAGAGACAGAGAGAGGCGCAGGAGAGACTCTTATAAATGGTCGCTTTGTTGGTACATTGTTCAGAGAATGAGTGTCGATTTTGCAGTTCATGTCAAGTTTCATTGTGTCAGTGAGTGAGGGCTGTTACTTGGGGCTGATGGGCGTCGATCGTTCAACCTGTCTCTCCTCGCCTCTTATTATATCCAATTTAACGGGTGATATGTTTTTTTTTTCCGACAAGAAATGGCGTCTGATCTTATCAATATTGCTCGAGTTTAGATATTGCTCGAGTAAGATATGACTTAAGATGGATATGGCATGAGACAGATATGGCATGAGACAGATATGGCTTGAGACAGATATGGCGAGAGACAGATATGGCTTGAGTCAGATATTGCTTGAGACAGATATTGCTTGAGACAGATATGACTTGAGACAGATATGGCTTGAAACAGATATGGCTTGAGACAGATATGGCTTGAGACAGATATGGCTTGAGACAGACATGGCTTGAGACAGATATGGCTTGAGACAAATATGACTTAAGATGGATATGGCTTGAGACAGATATGGCTTGAGACAGATATGGCTTGAGACAGACATGGCTTGAGACAGATATGACTTGAGACAAATATGACTTAAGATGGATATGGCTTGAGACAGATATGGCTTGAGACAGACATGGCTTGAGACAGATATGACTTGAGACAAATATGACTTAAGATGGATATGGCTTGAGACAGACATGGCTTGAGATAGATATTCTTTAAGACAGATATTGACCCGGATACTACAATGCACGTTACAACATAAACAAAAAAGAAACCCTCAGTATATCACGTTGTTTGGTATAATACACTCATATAATCATGATAATGTGCAACCCGTTCTCGCAAATTTAATAAGTCAATATTGACTTATTAAATATGTGCATAGGTGACATACTTAACATAATAGTTTCCCTTGAAAAGCTTCATAGAAAACACCGACCTTACCTAACCTACTTAGTATGTTATGATAAGCATCTTATTGCTTCGTAATTACAATTATTACCTAACCTATAATAGGTATAGGTTAAGTAATAATTGTATTTACGAAGCAATAAGATGCTTATCTTAAGATACTAACAAGGTTAGGTAAGGTCGGTGTTTTCTATGAATCTTTTTAAGGGTATCTATTATGTTTAGTATATCACCTATGCACGTAGTTAATAAGTCAATATTGACTTTACGAATTTGCGAGAACGGGTTGGATAATAGGATGAATCAGTGAATCGAAATATCGAAGCAATTCAGTGGTACTGAACTGCTTGTTAGATTACTGGTAAGTACAGCAGCTAGAAGACAGTTATTCAGAGAACCACTGTCTCGTTCCTTCCTCAGGAACAAAGGGGCAGCTGAGAAAATTATAACTCCCTCCTGAGAGTTATGGGGGGAGAGTTGTGGGGGGTTTAGGGGGAGTTCGGGGGATTGGAGGGGGGTGCATTAAGCTGGCTGAGGAGCTTGGAGGCAAAGCTTCCTCCCGAGGGTGGGAGGAAATGGGTGCCGTGCAATATTTTGGTTAGGTTGAGGAAGCTTGTAGAGAAGCCTTTGGGTGCTTCTCCAGTAGCTTCCTCTCCCTTTGGTGGGTTTTGCAGCGTTTATGGATCCACTCAGGATGGGAAAGGTTATTTACCTGCAGCGAAAGGCTTTTTGGACGCATGAACGAGCAGAGGCATCCCAGTCTGCATATATATATATATATATATATATATATATATATATATATATATATATATATATATATATATATATATATATATATATATATATATATATGTCGTACCTAATAGCCAGAACGCACTTCTCAGCCTATTATGCAAGGCCCGATTTGCCTAATAAGCCAAGTTTTCATGAATTAATATATTTTCTCAATTTTTTTTCTTATGAAATGATAAAGCTACCCATTTCATTATGTATGAGGTCAATTTTTTTTTATTGGAGTTAAAATTAACGTAGATATATGACCGAACCTAACCAACCCTACCTAACCTAACCTAACCTGTCTTTATAGGTTAGGTTAGGTTAGGTAGCCGAAAAAGTTAGGTTAGGTTAGGTTAGGTAGGTTAGGTAGTCTAAAACCAATTAATTCATGAAAACTTGGTTTATTAGGCAAATCGGGCCTTGCATAGTAGGCTGAGAAGTGAGTTCTGGCTACTAGGTACGACATATATATATATATATATATATATATATATATATATATATATATATATATATATATATATATATATATATATATATATATATATATATATATATATATATATATATATATATATACATGCAAGATCGTGTATACATGCTTGTATGTGCACGAGAACGTATGTATATGTATGTGATAGACGTAGAAAGATGTATAGTGTCAGTGAAAAGACAGGAAATATGGAATAGCAAATGAAATGAGCGAAAGAGAGATAGGAGGAAGTTCCTCACCTCAGCCAACTAACTCATTGAAGGTGTGACAGCGGACGGGGCGAGACACTCTCAACTCAAGACTGTCACGCAGTTATACGGACCAGCGCGTTACAATACACAGAGGAATCCTTTTATCGCGATATATCAATGAACGGTTCGAACCGTTCGAACTGATGTAGGTTCGAACCCTCATCACGGCATGATAGTATGATGAATCATACTATCAAAGGACTTCGTCCAATTTCTATTAAGGGACCTGACGGCTGAGTGGACAGCGTTCGGGATGCGTAGTCCTAAGGTTCCGGGTTCGATTTCCGGCGGAGGCGGAAACAAATGAACATATTTTCTTTCACCCTGATGCACCTGTTCACCTAGTGGTAAATAGATACCTGGGTGTTAGACAGCTGCTACGGGTTGCTTCCTGGGGATGTGTAACAAAAAACGAGGCCTTGTCGAGGACCGGGCCGCGAGGACTCTAAGCCCCCGAAATCATCTTAAGATAACCTCAAGATAACCTCAAGATACTGCTGCTGTGGATTTGTTCAGCAAGTTTCAGCCTGTCACTCACCTCTGTGGAAAGAGGCACATGTACTTTCAATTCAACGTCGTTCAACGACCAGGTCCTACACACTATTAATCACTATAGCTACTTTCTTGAGATTAAAATCTTTTACAAATGCCATCATCTGCAAAGCACTGTGTATCATCAACAGTGCGGTTTCGGAACCCTTGTTGTGCTGATGATCTCTGGTTAAGCCTCTTGACTATGTGGAATCTGGTTCAGAGTGAATCCACAATGAGCTGTGGTGTGGCTCTGGGCATAGCTCTTGCCTTCGACGGAGTATGGCCCTATGGCCCACTGACGAACTTGTCAGTGTTAAGCATTCGGGGCTCTGATTTAACTGGCGACTGCCTTCAAGAACGGATTCACAGGGTCGACCTCAATAGTCTCAGTTGCTTAATAGTTGTGGGAAAATCTGGCTCCAGAATATTAATAATAATAATAATAAATTTCAATAATATCGAAGGACCACTCCTTTTAAAGGAGAAATAAAATTGGAGAACCAGTGCCTATGGATCTCTTGAATAATTGCTCGTGAAAATATTAAAGCAATAGACTGTAGAATAATAATTAAATTATAGAGCCAAATCCCTCCACACTCATTGGGGGTTAATTAGTAAATTTAAATTAAAGCAATTCAATAATGATAAGAAGTTAATTCACTCCCTATAAAAATATTAAGATGTTAATATGCATCAGATAATAAAATATTGAAATATTAATGCTTATCGATTAATAAATCACCTATATATTTAATATGCAAATAGATGAAAATGAATTGACTCAATAAAAAGGACTACCACTACAATATAGGATTGGAATTGTCACAGCTGTTAAGGAGGAACGTTGATCGCGTCCAGCCTCTACAACACGGTGACACCCGCCCTGAGACAGTAATCCGTGGAACACGTCAACATGGAGACAGTCACACGCCTCCTCAGTTGAAACACACCACGCTGAAATATAACACTTCTATAATTTCAACTCCAAACTAGTATTCACGCATTTAAACGCAACATCTGTAATAATTGGAGGGGTAGAAGCTGCACTCACGTTGGTGTTTTTATATCGCCTGCAGCTTGACGACATGGCACCTACATTTATATATATTCCTGAGCTCAACAATAACAAAATGAGGTAAAATGCCTGCCGAATATGGTGGCTGTGATTTGGATAAGTTGCGCCTTCGATCTCAAGTCCCGGGAAGTACGGATGCTTGCAGGATTGTAAGATTATTGTCGCGCCGCTTCGGAACACCTTGCTGCCAGTTGCTGAAAAATGGTGAGAGTCCCTTTCCTTCCTCTCGAGTGGCGCATGCGCAATACCTCCAAGAGTTGGGATCCTGAGTATAAATTATAATAGTCATATAATATTGAATATGGCAGGAAATGGATGTGACAAATATTTACGTCATAAATAAATGTATTAGGCGATAACATATTTCTCATAGTGGATGTCAATTAATTTGGACTACGTTAAATAAACAAGAAAGTTTTAAAGTGGAAATTATTTGCCTTATAATATTATTATTCACTGTAATAGCTAATCTAGCTGAATAAACAATTCCAGTAAACGAACGTATATTTACTAAAGTACACTTATTAATAAACGATCATCCTTAATAAAGGAAAGTGATTAAGGCTGGATTCTACTTGATCTATTAATACATAGAAATTATTGCCTGTGGCGAGCTGGCTGGCACGACATGCCATGAATACTAGGAAACTTTGGCAGAATAATATGAATTAATGTTATTACACTGCTGGTTAGTAGTATTAGTAAAATATAATGGTTAGTACAAGAATTATTTTTAAAGTACTGTTAGTGATTATGGGTTGGAAATTTCCAATAGTGGGTACCAGACTCTTGACTACTAATGGTCTACTACAAGACCCAACTGTAACTCGTCCTTGTAGCCCGTGTTGACACTAATGACTATTCTCTAACTATCCCTCATAGAGGAGAGGAGATGGCCAACGCCATGTGAGCCCCTGCTCCACACCCTGCAGCGATATCTGTCTGAAGAAGGAAAGATCATTATCACGGGAAAGAAAGAAACCAATTTTTGATATAAAAGCCCTTTGGAGGAATGAGAGGATAGGAAAAGAATTGGGATATAACAACAGGGTTAAGGAGTTGGTTAAGCTTAACCACTTGGACCCTCGGGGGTCGAACGTCGATCTTCAGTGAGCGAGAATGTTGTGGCTCTACCGACCCGTTCAGATGGGTGGATTGACGGCGGACAGTAGCAACTAGACAGCATGAAACATCAACTGGAACTATAATGTGGATGACCAGAAACAACCCGATGCTTAGCGGTGAAGTGGACTTACATGAAGGGTAAAGTTTCATCCTCAAATGAGCGTTAAATTAACTCCCCATAAAGCAATGCATTGAAAATTATGTGTAGAACCCCACATGGAAGACAACCTAAAACATATAATGAACTTCACAAAGAAAGGCTAGCAAATTAACCAACTGTTGAACTTCATAAACAATGCAACCAAAACATTTTTGAACCTCGGAATCAAGGCAATCAAACACACACACACGTCTTATAAACCTCACAAGTACGGCAACAAACATTCTCCTGTCATTGATATGAACCTCAAACTTACTCGACAGCAGTGGCTGCAAAATTTCCTACAAATCACAAACACTCAGACCTTGAACCTGCACCGCTCCCTTATAGGTCCTGCTCCTCATCTTTCCTCCAACTTCGGGGCATGCTTAAGAACCGTACAAGACGACTTATCACTTGCCCAGAACCGTTCTGTTATGGCCCTTTCAGGCCTCCACAGTATTGCAGAGATGTCGGCGACTTTTTATTGTCTATGAGCAAGTTGATATTGCATGAACCATATACAATCTCTGACCGACAGATAGCTCCAGCTTCATGTTATGCCTAATACAACCTTGTTTGGTTTATTCCCCAAGGTCAACTGGTGTCTGATCTTCCCTAGAGTGCAATCCACAACTGTTGCTCACCATGGGTGGCTGGGCCTGGTGGCTGAGTGGACAGCGCTTGGGACTTGTAACCGTATGGCGAGGCGATGGCGGTAACAATTAGGAAGAGTTTCTTTCACCCGGAGGCCCCTGTTACCTAGCAGTAAATAGGTACCTGGGAGTTAGACAGCTGTTACGGGTTGCTTCCTGTATGTGTGTATGTGTGTGTGTGTGTGTGTGTGTGTGTGTGTGTGTGTGTGTGTGTGTGTGTGTGTGTGTGTGTGTGTGTGTGTGTGTGTGTGTGTGTGTGTGTGTGTGTGTGTGTGTGTGTGTGTGTGTGTGTGTGTGTGTGTGTGTGTGTGTGTGTGTGTGTGTGTGTGTGTGTGTGTGTGTGTGTGTGTGTGTGTGTGTGTGTGTGTGAAAAACTATTGATTGACAGTTGAGAGGCGGGCCGAAAGAACCAGAACTCAACCACCGCAAACACAAATAGGTGAATACATGGAGGCGTATATGTATTGCTAAGCGAACAGATGCATCAGTTGAAAGGAATCGTTGCACAAACATCTTTGTCTTGCCGTGGGGATCGAACTGGAGACTTTCCTGTAACCGAACACTGAATTATGCGCATTTTTAAACAAATCATAATAGATAATTTTTCCAGTGTCAGGCATCAAAATAACCTGATGTAGGACAAGAAAGATAAAGAAAGAGAGAGAGAGAGAGAGAGAGAGAGAGAGAGAGAGAGAGAGAGAGAGAGAGAGAGAGAGAGAGAGAGAGAGAGAGAGAGAGAGAGAGAGAAGGATGGAAGGAAGGATGGAAAGAAGGAAGAAGGGAAGGAAGGGGAGAGACTGAAGAATACTCGGTCAGTAGGAACCATCATTGTATCACCATAGAAACCGAGCAGTTGCCTTGTTTAATATCTGGGTGACCGCTGCTGGGAGACAGCTGCTTGGACGCCTCTTGGTCACTGGTCACCACCACCAGGGCAGTGACCGAGCAGTGACTGTGTGGTCACTGGCCACCACCAGGGCGGTGACCGACCAGTGACCACCAGGGAGTGGTAGGGAGGGTGACCGACCAGTGACCACCAGGGAGTGGTAGGGAGGGTGACCGACCAGTGACCACCAGGGAGTGACAGGGAGGGTGACAGAGACAACCACACTAAGATCATAATTACATATAAGGTAATTTATCGCTTCAACCACGAGACTCTTGAGCGGTACTTCATCTGTTTACTTTCTAAATTTTTAGATATTGGGGAAGATTGCACAGAGTTGCAACGTGTTGCAAACGCCTTATACGTTGACTTAAAGCATTCTGAAACAGCATTATGTTGAACTTCAAGTAGCTGCAACACTCAACATTCGTTCCCGACCACTTTGACATGTGGACGTCTCGTACACGAGTTTCACACGTACGCGACAAGTGTACAACGGGTTACGAGTGGACTACAGTTTGAGTGTTACGAACCTAAACAAACGAATTGATTGAATGTGAGGTCTGATGCTCCACTGTGAAGGGGTCTGCTCTCGTGTCATCCTATCCTTCTATCCACATCAACCCCCTCCCCCACCTCCCAACTAATTCAACTTTCTCTTTGTTGACGTTTCATTTTAGTTTATTGAATTTTCCTCTTAATTTTAATTGCATCAGTTAAGTACTATCATAGTATTGGCTACTTGTCGCTCTCTCTCCTTCCCCCCCCCACCCTTCCCTGTGTGAGTGTGTGTGTGTGTGTGTGTGTGTGTGTGTGTGTGTGTGTGTGTGTGTGTGTGTGTGTGTGTGTGTGTGTGTGTGTGTGTGTGTGTGTGTGTGTGTGTGTGTGTGTGTGTGTGTGTGTGTGTGTGTGTCATTATTTATGTCTTCAGAGAGAGAGGGAGAGAGAGAGAGAGAGAGAGAGAGAGAGAGAGAGAGAGAGAGAGAGAGAGAGAGAGAGAGAGAGAGAGAGAGAGAGAGAGAGAGAGAGAGAGAGATTGAAAGAAAGAGACAAAAGAAATATTGAAAGAAAGAGACTGAAATACAAAAGAGAAAGAGCATAAGGACCACGAACAAGAACAGGCTGAAAGTATATGAAAATTAAAACAAGACGAAGAAGAAGAAGAGGAAAAGTTGAAGAAGGAAGAAAGAAATATGAAGAAATATTATAAAAAGAATAAGAAGATAATGACGACACTGAAGAAAACGAACAAAGACAACCTTTGGCAGAGATTCAACTAGCCTTGTAGAGTGGTGACGAGCCAATTGGGGAGAGGGATAGGAGAGAGAGAGAGAGAGGAGGGATAGGGAAGAGAGAAGAGGGATAGGGATGGAGTAGTATAGGAATTAAAAATGAGGGCGAAGGAAGAAGGAAAGAGAAGAGTGGGAGAGAAGAAAGAGAAACAGAGAGATAAAGATACAGATCAAGGAAAGGAACAGAACTTACAGAGAATAAAGTGAAAGAAGAGTAAGAGTAGAGAAGGAATAGGAATAGGGAAGGAGGGAAAGAGAAGTGAGTAATAGGGGCCTGAAAGAGAAGGGTAATAAGGAACAAGGGTAAGGGAGGCGGGAAGGGTCGCTGGCTGGTCTTCCTTCCGTTCCATAAAACTGTGATGATACTCAACTCATCGGAATCAATCTTCCCGTTTGGTCGGCCTACAACTCTCTCTACTCACCTGTGTGTGCACAGGTAGGTCAGGTCTTCAGCTCATGGGCCCCGTCTTTCATGCACCAGTCGCCTATTTCACCATCTGAGTTTTTTATAGTTATCACAGTTGGGCTCTGGAAATGATGTATGAGGAGTGAGGCTTCACTACGCCTCACTCCTGACCTCACCGGAGGTCAGCAGCCGGAGGTCAGCAGCCAGAGGTCAGCAGCCAGGGGGTCAGCAGCCGGGAGTCAGCAGCCGGAGGTAAGCATTTGGAGGTCAGCAGCCGGAGGTAAGCAGCTGGAGGTCAGCAACCGAGGGTCAGCAGCCGGAGGTCAACAGCCGGGGGTCAGCAGCAGTGGGTCAGCAGCCGAGGGTCATCAGTTAAGGGTCATCAGCCGAAGGTCAGCAGCCAGGGGTCAGCGGCTGGAGGTCAGCAGCTTGGGAAAAGCAGCCGGAGGTCAGTAGCCAGGGATCAGCGGCTGGAGGTCAGCAGCTTGGGAAAAGCAGCTGGAGGTCAGCAGCCGGAGGTCAGCAGCCGGAGGTCAGCAGCTGGAGGTCAGCAGCCGGGGGTCAGTAGCTGGGGTCATTAGCCGGGGGTCAGCAGCCGGGGGTCAGTAGATGGGGTCATTAGCCGGGGATCAGCAGCCGGGGGTCAGTAGCTGGGGTCATTAGCCGGGGGTCAGTAGCTGGGGTCATTAGCCGGGGGTCAGCAGCCGGGGGTCAGTAGCTGGGGTCATTAGCCGGGGGTCAGCAGCCGGGGGTCAGTAGCTGGGGTCATTAGCCGGGGGTCAGCAGCCGGGGGTCAGTAGCTGGGGTCATTAGCCGGGGGTCAGCAGCCGGGGGTCAGTAGCTGGGGTCATTAGCCGGGGGGTCAGTAGCTGGGGTCATTAGCCAGGGGTCAGCAGCCGGGGGTTAGTAGCTGGGGTCATTAGCCGGGGGTCAGCAGCCGGGGGTCAGTAGCTGGGGTCATTAGCCGGGGGTCAGCAGCCGGAGGTCAGCAGCCGGAGGTCAGCAGCCGGGGGTCAGTAGCTGGGGTCATTAGCCGGGGGTCAGTAGCTGGGGTCATTAGCCGGGGGTCAGTAGCTGGGGTCATTAGCCGGGGGTCAGCAGCCGGGGGTCAGCAGCCGGGGGTTAGTAGCTCGGGTCATTAGCCGGGGGTCAGCAGCCGGGGGTCAGTAGCTGGGGTCATTAGCCGGGGGTCAGCAGCCGGAGGTCAGCAGCCGGAGGTCAGCAGCTGGAGGTCAGCAGCCGGGGGTCAGTAGCTGGGGTCATTAGCCGGGGGTCAGTAGCTGGGGTCATTAGCCGGGGTCAGTAGCTGGGGTCATTAGCCGGGGGTCAGCAGCCGGGGGTTAGTAGCTGGGGTCATTAGCCGGGGGTCAGCAGCCGGGGATCAGTAGCTGGGGTCATTAGCCGGGGGTCAGCAGCCGGGGGTCAGTAGCTGGGGTCATTAGCCGGGGGTCAGCAGCCGGGGGTTAGTTTGGGGGTGGGGGGGGGGAGATTAAAAAATTACAAACTTGGGTTTTAAAATTTAAGGTTGTAAGTTATCATTATAAATAAAAATGGAAATGTTCGTCTGTTCAAAATCGCTAATCTCCGAAAGTTCTCCACCGATTGCTTTGAAACTTTCACACAACCTTCCATTCGCATCCGAGCAGGTTTCTATATACATACTATACGGATGTCACGTCTATGATGGGGAAAAAAACATGTTTTTTTTTTTAAACTGGGTTTTTCATATGTTTTTCATGTGAGGGAAATCTTCGAAACCTCTTTACCGATTGCTTTGAAATTCTGACATAACGTTGCATTCGAATAGGCGCGTGTTTTTATATACCTACTATATACATGGCTCACCTGTGACAGGAAAACACATGCTCTTTATGAAAAACTGCGCCATCTGTTGGATGTAAGAGCAACACAAGCTATAATCTCCGAAAGTTCTTCACCGATTGCTTTGAAATTTTGACACAACGTTCCATTCGAATATACGCATGTTTTTATATACCTACTACATACATGCCACACCTGTGGCTGATGAAAACATGTTATTTTCTTTGAAAACAGTGCCCTC
Source organism: Procambarus clarkii (assembly GCF_040958095.1). Classification (NCBI taxonomy): domain Eukaryota; kingdom Metazoa; phylum Arthropoda; class Malacostraca; order Decapoda; family Cambaridae; genus Procambarus; species Procambarus clarkii. The sequence continues at coordinate 15,137,239 of NC_091179.1, forward strand.
TATTGCATGTAAGCGCAACATACGCAATACTAAATATGTTACAATTCCATTTCAGTTTTTCCGATTGCATTGATGAATTTAATTTTTATAGATTTTGGTTTATTTTCATTTTGATTTAATTATTTTGTGAAACATTGCATTGTAATTGAGATGTGTTGTTTATCATACTGTTCATTTTGTGAGTATAAGTATAGAGGCCACACCTGTGACAGGTAAAACCATGTATTTTTTTTTTTTTAACAGCACCATCTATTACACGTAGGTAGCAACACACGCTATACAAAATATGTTACGATTCCATTTCAATGTTACTGATTACAGTGTTAAATTGAATTTTCATTGATTTCGATATATTTTCATTTTGATTTAACTTTTTTGTGTGACATTGCGTTAGAATTGAGCTATGTTGTTTACCATACCATTCATTTTGTGAGCATAGTTTATTTTTATATATTTTCATTTTTTTAATTTCGTTTTCTTAACTGTTCTTCTTATTTTTCAGTGACGGGAACATCAGATCATTTGGGAATGCATTGGAAGAGGGATTGGGGTGGACGAGGGGAAGGGAGTGGGGGATGGTGGGGAAGAAGATGGGACACGGGACGGGGGGAATGGTAGGGAGAGCGAGGGGACAGGGGAGTGGGAGATGGTGGGGAGGACGAGGGGATGGTGGGAAGGACAAGGGGACGGGGAGAGGAGAATGGTAAGGAAGACTGAGAGACAGGAGAAGATTGCTGGGGCTCAGCAACGCACATGCGTTGCTGAGCCCCAGCAACGCGTGGCTGGGTACAGCTAGCTTAATAAATATAAACAAGGCTGCCACAATTGAGGGAAGAAGATGTACAGGTTTTGTAAGATGTTTGATAAATGCTTGATGAGTCCTTACCCATTCTTATCTAGTTTTGCTGTCGGAAATCCGACACACATTTTAACATACTATGGTTACCCATTAAGAATTTATAGAAAATGGGAGATTCTGTGACGTCATCACAACACTCCCCATATTCACTATCCGTTTATATAAATCTCCAATTATTCTTTTAAACCACAGTCCAGTGTTTAAACTTAATAAAATAGTATTCATCATGACTGAATCTGAAAACCATACACCAGAAAATATAGCTTGTCTCCTTAGTCCTTAAGACAGAGTAGGAACCAGCAGAATACTGGAACAAAACATTGTTGGAATGCTCCCTTGAGGAGGGAAGGAGTGTGAGTCACGCTCTCACACACAGAGTTTGTAAACAGAGACATGAGAAAGGGAGGAACTCCCTGACAACATTTACAACACCACAGTTCTTCCTACGAGCTTCAACACAGGATCCCTTACGATCCGACTAACCAAAGAACTCATTAACAAAGGGAAGAACAACTTTCGGTATTTGTATTATATGTAATTCTTGCCATTATTATTGTAGGAAATATCGTTAAGACACGGGATTAAAACCCAATGAAAGTAAGTTAGTTTTAACCCTGTCATAGCTCAGTCGATTAAGGCAGTGTCTGGGATGCTCCCGGACGCAGGTTCGAATCCTCGTCATAGCCCTTGTGGATTTGTTCATTTAAAGTGAGTAGTATTTTACTCAGCAACACACACAAATACTTTCATGTCACACCTGTACTTTTTATGCTAATGGAGCCATTATTAATACCATTCCTTCGGCAGATAATTTGTGATCTGGAATAATAAGGTGACCTGGCCCTCATTAACTGTGATGTTTCTTGCTACCCTTGTTGCTCCTCAGACGCCACAGTGCCAGGCCGCCCTTACCCGGCACCCTGAAGCACATGTGCCACACCCTAACAGGAGCTGGAGGAAACATACCCACCCTAATCAGGCATAGCAACAATACAGCTAAGGCCATAAATTTTCCTTTTACCAACACAGTAGATAACTGTAATACTAACCATTTGCAGTCTATTAACCACCATATGTGGTATAATTTATATTTAGCTTGAGGTAAATGTTTACAACTTATTGTACATATCCACCCATTTTGGTATAAGTTGTAAATACCCCTCCAAACTATATGCAGATAAGGTCTGGCAGGCTGAATCATATATACAGTCCACTTAGAATCATAATAATACAATATTGAAGTGATAGAAATAGAATTAAATATTCATAAAACATAATTAAATAAATAAATAAATGCCTGCTAGGATTTTCCACATTTGCCTTGTGCATTGTATCGCTCCCTATCACACGCTGACTGTATATAGGTATAGTGTTCAGCGGCCTTCTTTTCTCCTGGTGCTTGGTGGCTGTACCAATGCTCGCAGGCTTCCCCCACACCTCTCCTATCAGGCTGTTACAATGTATCACTGGTAAGATTTATCCCTAGTGATATGTATCACTGTGATATGTATCTCTGGTGATATGTATCACTGATATGTATCACTGGTGATATGTAACACTGATTATATGTATCATTGATGATATGAATTACGGTTATATGTATCACTGAGATATGTATCACTGTGATATGTGTCACTGGTATGATGTATCACTAGTGATATGTATCACTGGTGATATGTATCACTGGTAACAGGTTTGCAGTCATGTTTACTCCCAAATCTCATCACCCTCTAGATGTGATCTGGGTGATCCCAGATCACCCAGATCACATCACCTTGCATATGCTTGGATTAAAGTCGTACAGCCATTCCTCACGAGTGTTATAACAAGGATGATAAAAAGATTTGTAGCTTCACAAGTTAATGTTGACGTAAATTATTTTCTGACAAACTCTCCACCCGCGATCAGTGACAGACACACACACCATTAATGGCATTAGAAACAGCATTGGGCAAGACAGAGAAGGATGAGCAGACCGCATCAGAAAGCTTTTGACACAGTACCCAATAAAAGGCTGCTGCAGAAGTTGGATAAACAGTATGGAGTAAGTGGTACAGTGCTCCAATGGATAAGGGAGTACCTAGACAACAGGAAGCAGAGAGTTACTGTGAGGGGTGAGACCTCAGACTGGCGTGATGTCACCAGCGGAGTCCCACAGGGATCTGTACTCGGACTTATCCAGTTTCTGATATACGTGAACGATCTTCCAGAAGGTATAGACCCATTCCTCTCAATGTTTGCTGATGATGCTAAAATTATGAGACGGATTAAGACAGAGGAAGACGGCAAGAGGCTACAGAATGACCTGGAAAGACAACAAATGGCTACAAGAGTTTAACTCGAGCAAGTGGAAAGTGATGGAAATAGGCATAAGGAGCAGGAGACCAAACACAAGATACAAGCTGGGAGAGGAAATCCTTCTGGAGTCTGGAAGAGAGAAAGATCTGGGGGGTTGATCACACCAGACCTGTCCCTTGAAGCACACGTCAAAAGGATAACATCAACAGCGTATGCAAGGCTGGCAAACATAAGAACTGCCTACACAAACTTGTGTAAGGAATCATTCAGAACCTTGTATATCTCTTATGACAGACTACTAATGGAATATGCGGCTCCAGCGTGGAGTCCACATCTAGTCAAACACAAAACGAAGTTAGAAAAGGTTTAAAGGTATGCAACTAGGCTAGTTCCCGAGCTGAGATATGAGCTACGAGAAAAGATTCCTGGAACTAAACCTCACAAAACTTGAATACCGAAGAGTTAGAGGAGAATGATCACTACCTAGACATGATCACTACCTAGCGCGGGGACACTAAGTCCGGAAATCATCTCAAGATAACCTACCTATAAAATTTTCAGAGGAATTGACAGGGTAGATAAAGATAAACTAAAGGGGACACAGGTGGAAACTGAGTACCCAAATGAGCCACAGGGACGTTAGAAAGATTTTTTTCGATGTTAGAGTAGTTAAAAGATGGAATGCATTAGGCAGTGATGTGGTGGAGGCTGACTCCATACACAGTTTCACATGTAGATATGATAGAGCCCAGTAGGTTCAGGAACCTGTACACCAGTTGATTGACGGTTGAGAGGCAGGACCAAAGAGCCAGAGCTTAACCCCCGCATGCACAACTAGGTGAGTATACCTTATGGCCATGTGGTAAACACAGGCATACCCCCAGGAACTGTCGTAATATGGGTATACCCCCTTCTCTACCGTTATACTCAATGGTTATTATATAGAAACTTCCCAATGCAAGTACCTATTTAGGCACTTGTGTGTGTGTTCATAAACTAGCTCTAAATTGGTAAATAGGAACATTGGTTCCTTAAAGCTGATGCAGTATCAGTCCCCCCTGAAAGATGTTATAATTTCTTTAGTTATTTAAATTGTTTAGTATTTAATTCCTTTTTTTAATTATTTATTCTGCTTTTTATTAAATATAATTTATTCCACCCTGAAAAGGATTATAATTATTATTTAACTCGTGTATGTTAAAATTAAACTCCGGGTCGAGTTCCATAACAAAATTGTATAATGTCGACTTCTAACATCTTCCATTTAAAGTTAATATATCGCAGGTCGATAAACAATCGCGTTAAGTTGCAAGACATTAAGTTTGTAAAGCAACGACACCAGTCCCAAACCTCGCGCCGGGGTTGCCATTGAATTATTAACCCAACCTGAGTGTTGCTATCAGTCATCTACCTGTCGAGGGAGGTCCACACGGGCGCTCCTCTGATTGCTTCAAATTACATGTTACAGATTTTAGAAAACCTTGACAGCTGTCTTCTGAATTATCTATTACCTCCTGAAACCCACATAGGCTCTATCTCATCACTTTCCTCAATTATTAAAAACACGCTATTTGCGAAATTATATTCGACTCCACTTTATAGCCTCAATGCTGGACTGACAGACAAACAGACGTACATTCTGTCCTATCAAAATATATATTAATTGTAAGGTA
>NC_091179.1:15149568-15169568 GCF_040958095.1 Procambarus clarkii
GATCGTGATCTCCTGGAATCGTCTTAACCCTCCCATCTCCCCTATCCCTCCCCCTTCCACCGATGCTATCACACCCATTCCGCAGAAATAACTCACCTCAAAAGGTCGAGCGACAGGTGTAAGCCCTGAGCCTTGAGTCCTGCCCTCACGTCTCACACATTCCACACAGGTAAACAAACTCAAAAGGATAAGAATAAATCCACTTTTAAAATCCACTAAGTCTCCCTCCAGACTAAAAAAAAATAATAAATAATCCCTTCTTCCTTTCTTTATGGTTTCCACATTTTGTAGGGTTACATAAATCCCATATGTATTAATAGGATTTAGAGAGAGGGATTATTCGTTCTTAATTTGGTTAAAGCAGAAAGGCTGAGAAATAGTTGAGAGAGAGAGGGAGAAAGCGCGAGCAAGAGAGAGTAAAGAGAACAAGAGAGATAAGGAGAGACTCAGAGAGATAGAGAAGGAGAGAAGAAGTGAAAGAGAGAACATTGTCAACGTTGGGAATAATATAATTCTTAACGTAAAATAAGAGAATAGAGAAATAGGTAGTAATGAGAGGCACAAAACGAAGACATTAGACAGACATCCATATGAATAAAATATATATATATATATATATATATATATATATATATATATATATATATATATATATATATATATATATATATATATATATATATATATATATATATATATATATATATATATAATCTGTATTATAATTTTTTTTTACCACAAAACCTAAGCTTGAGCGGTGGTGGTTGTAGTGGGGTGGTGGGGGGTGACTGTGGGGGTGGTGGTGGTGGGGGTGGTGGTGGGGGTGGTGGTGGTGGGAGTGGGCTGACGGCGCCCTGACGTACAATTAGCTGTGACAATCATTGCAAACTGGTAATCGACGGCTGGGACAGATGGCTTGTGCCGCCTGTGGTGGGGAGGGAATTGTACCGATTGGTTCCTGCTGGAGGCGATATGGGTTTTCACCTATTTGTACTCATCTATTTGTGCTTGTGGGGGCTGAGCTCTGGCTCTTTGGTCCCGCCTCTCAACTGTCAATCAATTGATGAAAAGGTTCCTGAGCCTACTGGGCTCTATCATATCTACATGTGTGATAGTGAGACAGGGAGAGGAAAGGGTCCTAAGTGACAGGTAATGAAAGGGAGAGAAGGAAGAGTTAATATGGAGAGAAAGGGCAAATGAGTGAGAGAAAGGGAAAGCGGTGGGGAAACGATAAAGGGAGAGAGTGAAGAAAGAGAATAAATGTTATGTGTGTTGTATCTGTTGTATGTTATGACTTCCCTGAATGAACTCATAACATACAACACGCTGATGCAGCCTTAAATCATATAAGGATACTTTTGAGAGATTTACGGATCAATTACTTATAAACTTTTCAGGTTAAATTTGAATTAATACTTTGATCTTTTACATATTAAAATATAACAAAACTATAAGTCACATTTTTATTAATAATTTTTTTTATTTTGTTTTTTTCTAAATACATAGTTCCCTCCCCGTCTCATCTCAAATCTTAATCCTGACCCCTTCCAAGGGCTAAATAGTCGTAATGGCTTGGCGCTTTCCTCGTTGATGGTTCCCTTCACTCCTCCTCTCTTCAAAACGAGTGATACATTTAACTATGACACCCAGCAGACTGCAGCCGAATGAATTTTTGCACGAAACTCCTTTATGAATGTGGCATATATTCAATATCAAATACACACAGCCTTTTCTAAATCAAATAATACACACACGGCCGTGAATGACAGGTGTTGCCTTTGCATACACAGAATCAGTGAGTATAATTGGACTATAATTAATAGGGAAATTTTCTACCCAATTTTTGCATTAATTGCCTTGTGTTGAATTCAATACTTATCAAAGCCAGCAGCTGCCGGACGCCATCAAAGGTCCATACTTATAATATAATTGACTCTGCGTTACTGAAGGTAATTTGCACTTTCGAGTTCTTATATCGCCATAAATCTACATAACAAAGGAGATGTATTTTTGATTCTGGCTCTGTCAGGTGTGGGGCGGGTGTATGTGTGTGTGGGAGGTGTGTGAGGTGTGGGGATGGTGTGTATGTGTGTGAGTGTGTGTGTGTGACAGGTGTGGGTAGGGTGTGTACTAACCTAGTTGTGCTTGTGGGGGTTGAGCTCTGGCTCTTTGGTCCCGCCTCTCAACTGGCAATCAACTGGTGTACAGATTCCTGAGCCTACTGGGCTCTATCATATCTACATTTGAAACTGTGTATGAGTCAGCCTCCACCACATCACTGCCTAAAGCATTCCACTTGTTAACTACTCTAACACTGAAAAAGACATTTCTAATATCTCTGTGGCTCACCTGGGTACTCAGCTTCCACCTGTGTCCCTTTGTTCGTGTCCCACCTGTGCTGAAGAGTTTGTCTTTGTCCACCCTGTCAATTCCCCTGAAAATTTTGTAGGTGGTTATCATGTCTCCCCTTGCTCTTCTGTCTTCAAGAGTCGTGAGGTGCATTTCTCTCAGCCTTTCTTCGTAACTCATGCCTCTTAGTTCTGGGACTAGCCTAGTGGCATACCTCTGAACTTTTTCCAGCTTCTTCTTATGCTTGACAAGGTACGGGCTTCATGCCAGGGCCGCATACTCAAGGGTTGGTCTTACATATGTGGTATTCAAGGTTCTGAATGATTCCTTATACAGGTTCCTGAAGGCAGTTCTGATGTTAGCCAGATGACAGATGACGTAAAAGGGGATTTCGATGTGGATTTAATATATAACTTATTTAAGAATATTCTAAACAAAGCACAGGAACGTAGTATACCATACAAATTGAATAGATCGAATACTAATGACCCAAAGTGGATAACAAATAATGTAAAGAACCTTATAGGTAAAAAGAGAGCTTGGTACAAAAGGATTAAGAATGGGGAAGTCAGTTTAGAACAGGAATTCATACAACTGGTTAGAAATGTTAAAAAAGAGATTAGGAAAGCAAAAAGAAACTATGAAGTTCGCATAGCAGAGCAAGCAAAGTCAAATCCTAAAGGGTTTTTTCAGTTATATCGAACTAAGACTAGGGAAAGGAAAGGTCCATTAAAATCTGAGACAGGTCAAATAACGGATAATGACAAGGAGATGAGTAGTATTTTTAACAAATATTTTATATCTGTATTTACTAAAGAAGAACTTAACAATATGCCTTCAGCCGAACAAGTCTATGTGGGTGGGGACGAGGACAGGTTGACGAGTTTAGCACTTACCAGGGAGGATGTTCTTAAACAAATAGTAAAACTCAAACCAAACAAATCCCCAGGGCCGGATGAAGTGTTTGCCAGGGTGCTTAAAGAATGCACAGAGGAGCTTTGTGACCCACTGTCAACCATATTTAATAAATCAATAAAGTCAGGCAGAGTGCCAGAGTTTTGGAAAGTTGCTAATGTGATACCAGTTTTTAAGAAAGGAGATAGATCACTTGCGTCTAACTATCGACCAATTAGCCTAACGTCTATTGTGGGAAAGTTACTCGAATCTATAATAGCAAATAAAATTTGTCTTCATCTTGAAAAACATAAAATAATAATTGAGTCGCAACATGGTTTTATAAATGGCCGTTCATGTTTAACAAATTTGTTATCTTTTTATTCTAGCATTGTTGAGGCAGTTGATAGTGGTAAGCATTGCGATGTTGTGTACCTTGACTTTAGAAAGCTTTTGATTCAGTGCCACATGAAAGACTGAATAAAAAGATAGAGTCCCATGGTATTGGGGGGTGCTATATTAAGCTGGATTAGGGCATGGCTATACGAAAGGAAACACAGAGTTAGTATAAATGGAGTCAAGTCAGAGTGGGAAAATGTTGTAAGTGGGGTGCCTCAGGGCTCTGTCCTGGGACCTCTGTTGTTTATAATATATATAAATGATTTAGATTCAGGTTTGAGTAGCAACATTTGCAAATTTGCCGATGATACGAAAATCGGTAAGGAAATTAATTCGGAGGAGGACTCACTATCACTTCAAGTTGATCTAGATAGGGTTTTGAAATGGTCGAAGGATTGGCAGATGCAGTTTAATGCTGATAAATGTAAAGTTCTGAGGTTAGGTAATGATGATAGAGTTACAAGATACGAGCTAGATGGTGTTGAGATTGCGAAGTTGAATTGCGAAAGGGATCTGGGAGTTATGATTAGTAAGAATTTAAAACAAAGGAATCAATGCATAAATGTCGTAATAAGGCAAATTGGACACTTGGATTATAGTTGTTAAAACTTCTCTGACTGAGTTTTATAATCAGAGAGATAGTTTTTGCATCTTTGCGATTGCCATCTTTATGGTTTCCATGCCCAATGTGCTAATACTTCTGTGTTGACAAAGGGTTCACTTGCAAAGGAGACATTGGTGGCGATACATAGAGATCTTGCAGGAACTGTAGGCCATCACCTGAAGGTATCCAACAACGATTGGATGGTAAAATCTTGGCAGGTTTGTCCTGTTTGTCCTCCTCGTGCAAAGGAGACATTGGAGGCGGTACACAAATGTCGTGCAGGAAATGTTTGTTATCTCGTGAAATTGGACAAGCACGATGGGATGGTGAAATCTTGGCAGATTTGTCCTGTCTGTCCTCCTGATGCAAAGGCGACATTGGTGGCGGTACATAAATATCTTGCAGGAGCTGTAGGTCATCACTTGAAGGTGGCCAACCTCGATGTGATTCAGAAACCTTGGCATTATTTTCCTTTCTGTCCTTTTCGGGCAAAGGAGACATTGGAGGCGGGACATAAATGTCTTGAAGGAACTGTAGGTCATCTCTTGAAGTTGGACAGGCACGATGGGATGGTGAAATCTTGGCAGTCTTCTGCCAGAATTAACTGGCTGTCTTCCTCATGTAAGGGACAGAAGGGTGGCGTTGCACAGAGATGTTCCAGGAACTGAAGGACATCAATTTCTGTAGGAGATCTAACGTGGGTAGTTGAACACTTGGAAGGAATTACCTGTCTGTCGTCCTCGTGTTAAAGGTAGGTGTTCAGATGGGAAGTGGTGCACAGATATCTTCCATGAACAGAATTTTATCACTCTGTACAGGAGACTTTACACTTTGGCCAGTAGAACACCTGGCAGGAATTTCTTGTCTGCCTTCCTCGTGCTATGTAATGATAGGTGACGATCTTGAGGTTATCTTGAGATGATTTCGGGGCTTTTAGTGTCCCCGCGGCCCGGTCCTCGACCAGGCCTCCACCCCCAGGAAGCAGCCCGTGACAGCTGACTGACCCCCAGGTACCTATTTACTGCTAGGTAACAGGGGCATTCAGGGTGAAAGAAACTTTTGCCCATTTGTTTCTGCCTCGTGCGGGAAATGAACCCGCGCCACAGAATTACGAGTCCTGCGCGCTATCCACCAGGCTACGAGGCCCCCAGAGAGATGCACAGAGATCTTCCAGGAACTGAATGTAATCAAACCCAGTAGGAGACCTTACACTCTGACCAGTTGAAAACCTGGCAGGAATTGCCTTTTTGTATTCGTCGTGCAAAGGAGACATTGGAGGCGGTACATAGAGGTCGTGCAGGAACTGTAGGTCATCACCTGTAGTTGGCCAACCATTAGGGGATTGTGAAATCTTGGCAGCATTTTCCTGTCTGTCGTTCTCGGGCAAAGGAGACATTGGAGGCAGTATATAGAGATCCTGCAGGAACTGTAGGTCATCATTCCCTGAATTTAACTGAACATGCTGGCTTTGCTGTGGCAACATATTATTTGAAGGAGACAGGAGCACAGAGGCCAGCGGGGACGTGTGCTACTTTTGCAATTTTTTTACATTTGTAAAGTTCATGAGGTGATCAACAGCTCTCCGCCCCGTCTTCTCCAGCTCTGGTATCGCTTTTCGAATTTGTCCTCATCCTCAGATGAGATGAGAGGCAGGTTATACAGCCCTTGCTGAAACAACATATTGTTCACTGAAGAAGGAACATACAGGCTTTGAACGGGTAGCATATTAAAGAAAAAGACGGCGTTTTAAAGTTCATGAGACGATCTAGTGCACTCCTTCCAATCCGTTCAAGCTTCTCGTACTTCAGAATGCAACGTTCGTTATCTTTCCAATTCAGATTCTTCTCGTGACAAATGTCTACATCTCTTAAAGCGTCGAGTTTGGAGTGGGAGAAGTTGAACCTCATCTTCCGTTCCTTGTGAACACGCGACTTGTTTGCAGCGCCACAACCTCGAATAATTGAACAGCTTTACTTTAGCTTCCATTTTTTCAAGACTCAGAAAGGAGACTAGAAGGTGGGCATCGAGCCGGGATCATTTTATATAGAGACTTACCACTTTCTCTATGCGTCACACATTTATTTTCACCTTGTTTTTTCTTGCATCTATATTCTCTTCTTCTTTTCCTCCATGGATGAGAGTTTCTCCCCCCGTTTCAACCTACCCTGGCTTTGCGCCCTGGAGAGAGGGAAGGACCTGCTGCATGGGTAACAGCTTCTAATCCGCATCAACCTACCCTGGCTTTGCGCCCTGGAGAGAGGGAAGGACCTGCTGCATGGGTAACAGCTTCTAATCCGCATCAACCTACCCTGGCTTTGCGCCCTGGAGAGAGGGAAGGACCTGCTGCATGGGTAACAGCTTCTAATCCGCATCAACCTACCCTGGCTTTGCGCCCTGGAGAGAGGGAAGGACCTGCTGCATGGGTAACAGCTTCTAATCCGCATCAACCTACCCTGGCTTTGCGCCCTGGAGAGAGGGAAGGACCTGCTGCATGGGTAACAGCTTCTAATCCGTATCAACCTACCCTGACTTTGCGCCCTGGAGAGAGGGAAGGACCTGCTGCATGGGTAACAGCTTCTAATCCGTATCAACCTACCCTGACTTTGCGCCCTGGAGAGAGGGAAGGACCTGCTGCATGGGTAACAGCTTCTAATCCGTATCAACCTACCCTGGCTTTGCGCCCTGGAGAGAGGGGAGGACCTGCTGCATGGGTAACAGCTTCTAATCCGTATCAACCTACCCTGGCTTTGCGTCTTGGAGAGTTAACTGCAGACCCACAACCAGAGCGTCACTCCATAGTCTCCTGAGACTGATGGCTGCCTACTACTACAACTTCACTCCACCCCTACCTCACCCCTTCACCTCACTGTCTAGTGCTCTTGCACCTGCCGTCTTCTTTAAATTGTTTCCCCCTCTTTCCCTCATTCCTTTCCCTGTTTCCAGTCCCGCTCTTTCGTCCACTCTGTTCCCTTTCCTCCCTCGCATGCAGTGTCGATAATCGATAATTCCCCCACCAAGACTGTGTCAGCGGTGAGTATTCGTGGTGCCTCTTCTACTTCCCCCTTTCTCATTTTTCCCTGTAGGTTCATTTAGCCGTCAGAGGGAAAAGGAAGGGGCTTAGGTAGAGGGGTGAGCAAGAGGAAGAGGAGAGAGAGAGAGAGAGAGAGGGAGGGAGAGAGAGAGAGAGAGAGAGAGAGAGAGAGAGAGAGAGAGAGAGAGAGAGAGAGAGAGAGAGAGAGAGAGAGAGAGAGAGAGAGAGAGAGAGAGAGAGAGAAGGGGTGGATACAAACACAGGAACAACTATGTATGTTGACGTTCGCTGTGAAGTGATGTTAACCTTGGATCTACATTGTACTGTTGTGTTGATTAGGGCTTATATGTGTGTGTTTGTGTACTCACGTAGTTGAACTCACCTAGTTGTACTCACCTTAAACCTGGATACGTGTATGGAAATGTCAAGACACATAAGCCTGGAAACCCACTTCGGCCAATCATCAGCCAGATACCAACACCCACGTACTGACTGGCGAAGCGACTCAACGGCTTGCTGACTCCTTATATCCCTTGTGCCTTCAGCCTGAAGTCTCCAAAGGAATTTGTTGACTTACTGTGGGGAACACGGGCCACAGGGATAAGAGCCTCGTTGGACGTAGAATCACTGTTTACCAACGTACTTGTGGATGAAACAATCGGGATGATAGCGGACAGAGTGTATCGTGATCCGGCCTGTACTTCTCTTGACATACCAGAAAACGTTCTAAGGAAACTACTCCAAGCTTGTACTAAAGAGGCACCCTTCTTGAGCCCGGATGGGCACATGTATAAGCAAGTAGATGGGGTCGCCATGGGTTCTCCCCTAGGCGTCCTGTTTGCGAACTTCTACATGGGTACCATCGAACAAAAGGTCTTAGTCGACATGAACTTGAAACCGGCCATATACTGCAGGTATGTTGTCGACATTTTCACACAGGTACCTGATGTCAGACATCTGCAGGAGCTGAAGGAGGCGTTTGAGCGGAATTCTGTGTTGCGTTTCACTTACGAGATGGAGAAGGATGGGAAGCTGCCCTTTCTTGATGTAACAGTCATGGAAAGGAGCGGAGGTTTCCACACTGCAGTCTACACTTAGGAAGCAAACATAGGAATGCGCCTCAATGCTAACAGTGACTGCCCAGACAGGTACAAGAGGAGTGTTGTTAACGCTTATGTCGACCGTGCTCTCAGCCACAGCTCAGGATGGAAACAAGTCGATGAAGAACTCTGTAGGGTAAGGCAGGTCCTAGTCAACAACGGCTTCTCCAATGGTTTCGTTGAAGACATCATAAGAAGGAAGGTGAAACGCCATGCAACCTCTGAAGAGACAACTAATATAACACCTGTACCCCCTATTAGACTATTTTACAGGAACTTCTTTTCCACAGCTCATAAAACGGAGGAAAGGGTCCTGAAAGATATTGTTAATAGGAACGTTATCCCTACAGACAAAAATCAGAAGATACAATTGACGATTTACTATAAAACCAAAAAAAACGGCCAACCTACTCATGACAAACTCTCCAGACACAAAGCAGAACGCTCAACGTCGTCTATGCCTTCAAATGCCCACTTGGGGACTGTAAGCCTCAAAGAACTCAGTATATAGGCAAGACAACAACATCTCTTTTTAGGCGATTAACGATGCATAAGCAACAGGGCTCCATTAAGGAACATATAATCTCTTCCCACAACCAGACCATCACCAGAGAAGTCTTAACAAAAAACACGGAAATCATCGATAGATACAGCGATAGTAGGCGGCTTGATATCAGCGAGGCACTACACATTAAGAAGTCGACACCAGCAATCAACAGTCAATTAATGCACAACTATATTATACCCACTTCAAGACTCCGCACCAATATAGAAGCATCAAGAAATATGGGCCAATAGGCCCTTTGCAGTTACTTCCATTCTTCCCTTTAACTTACAAAATATTATACCCATTGTTTCATGTTCTGTCTTGTGTTGAAAGTTTGTTTTCACCTCATCCAAACTCATCTTTAACTTAAAATAATATTATACCCATTGTTTCGTGTTCTGTCTTGTGTTGAAAGTTTGTTTTCACCTCATCCAAAACTGTTGTAACATATCACCTCACCCAAATGCAGGTATAAAATCAAAGCTGTTTAAACTCTGTTTTTTTCACAGTCACAACCCCGCTCCTGTGCCAGGTAAGTCCACTACGGGCTCACCATAACCCGTGCTACTTGGAACTTTTGTTCTGAATAGCTGAATCTATAACAAGAACAACAAACTCTGTTTAGCGTTTGCAAAGTTATAGTTGTGTGTGTGTGTAAACTAAAGTCTTTGAAAATGTAATAAGTTATTACGAAACGCGTTCAAGTGCCGCGTCAGACTAGAAATAAAAATGAATTTTGGAGAATTGATTTTTCAATTACCATCAACAGTGAAAAAAAACCATAAGAAATATTGAGAAAATTCGCGTTTGAATTATTAATCATACTTTTTCGGTCATATTTTTAATATATATATATATATATATATATATATATATATATATATATATATATATATATATGTGTGTGTGTGTGTGTGTATATCACGAAAATAAACACGTGATTAAGAATGTGACAATGTCAGACCACGGAGGAAAATGAAACAGGAATTTCCTTAAGTACTTTCGTATATTAAATACATCTTCAGAAGGAATGATGTTCCTTCTGAAGATGTATTTAATATACGAAAGTACTTAAGGAAATACCTGTTTCATTTTCCTCCGTGGTCTGACATTGTCATATATATATATATATATATATATATATATATATATATATATATATATATATATATATATATATATATATATATGCAAACAAGCCTGAATGGTCCCCAGGACTATATACAACTGAAAACTCACACCCCAGAAGTGACTCGAACCCATACTCCCACAACTGGTATGTACAGGGACGCCTTAATCCGCTTGACCATCACGACCGGACAAAAGGAAGTGATAGCCGAGGCTATATGAACCACTTCCCCGCCGGCACTCGGATGGTAATCTTGGGCATAGCATTTTATCAAATCACCTCATTCTTTGGGGCACACGTGAGGAACACAAATGCAAACAAGCCTGAATGGTCCCCAGGACTATATACAACTGAAAACTCACACCCCAGAAGTGACTCGAACCCATACTCCCACAACTGGTATGTACAGGGACGCCTTAATCCGCTTGACCATCACGACCGGACAAAAGGAAGTGATAGCCGAGGCTATATGAACCACTTCCCCGCCGGCACTCGGATGGTAATCTTGGGCATAGCATTTTATCAAATCACCTCATTCTTTGGGGCACACGTGAGGAACACAAATGCAAACAAGCCTGAATGGTCCCCAGGACTATATACAACTGAAAACTCACACCCCAGAAGTGACTCGAACCCATACTCCCACAACTGGTATGTACAGGGACGCCTTAATCCGCTTGACCATCACGACCGGACAAAAGGAAGTGATAGCCGAGGCTATATGAACCACTTCCCCGCCGGCACTCGGATGGTAATCTTGGGCATAGCATTTTATCAAATCACCTCATTCTTTGGGGCACACGTGAGGAACACAAATGCAAACAAGCCTGAATGGTCCCCAGGACTATATACAACTGAAAACTCACACCCCAGAAGTGACTCGAACCCATACTCCCACAACTGGTATGTACAGGGACGCCTTAATCCGCTTGACCATCACGACCGGACAAAAGGAAGTGATAGCCGAGGCTATATGAACCACTTCCCCGCCGGCACTCGGATGGTAATCTTGGGCATAGCATTTTATCAAATCACCTCATTCTTTGGGGCACACGTGAGGAACACAAATGCAAACAAGCCTGAATGGTCCCCAGGACTATATACAACTGAAAACTCACACCCCAGAAGTGACTCGAACCCATACTCCCACAACTGGTATGTACAGGGACGCCTTAATCCGCTTGACCATCACGACCGGACAAAAGGAAGTGATAGCCGAGGCTATATGAACCACTTCCCCGCCGGCACTCGGATGGTAATCTTGGGCATAGCATTTTATCAAATCACCTCATTCTTTGGGGCACACGTGAGGAACACAAATGCAAACAAGCCTGAATGGTCCCCAGGACTATATACAACTGAAAACTCACACCCCAGAAGTGACTCGAACCCATACTCCCACAACTGGTATGTACAGGGACGCCTTAATCCGCTTGACCATCACGACCGGACAAAAGGAAGTGATAGCCGAGGCTATATGAACCACTTCCCCGCCGGCACTCGGATGGTAATCTTGGGCATAGCATTTTATCAAATCACCTCATTCTTTGGGGCACACGTGAGGAACACAAATGCAAACAAGCCTGAATGGTCCCCAGGACTATATACAACTGAAAACTCACACCCCAGAAGTGACTCGAACCCATACTCCCACAACTGGTATGTACAGGGACGCCTTAATCCGCTTGACCATCACGACCGGACAAAAGGAAGTGATAGCCGAGGCTATATGAACCACTTCCCCGCCGGCACTCGGATGGTAATCTTGGGCATAGCATTTTATCAAATCACCTCATTCTTTGGGGCACACGTGAGGAACACAAATGCAAACAAGCCTGAATGGTCCCCAGGACTATATACAACTGAAAACTCACACCCCAGAAGTGACTCGAACCCATACTCCCACAACTGGTATGTACAGGGACGCCTTAATCCGCTTGACCATCACGACCGGACAAAAGGAAGTGATAGCCGAGGCTATATGAACCACTTCCCCGCCGGCACTCGGATGGTAATCTTGGGCATAGCATTTTATCAAATCACCTCATTCTTTGGGGCACACGTGAGGAACACAAATGCAAACAAGCCTGAATGGTCCCCAGGACTATATACAACTGAAAACTCACACCCCAGAAGTGACTCGAACCCATACTCCCACAACTGGTATGTACAGGGACGCCTTAATCCGCTTGACCATCACGACCGGACAAAAGGAAGTGATAGCCGAGGCTATATGAACCACTTCCCCGCCGGCACTCGGATGGTAATCTTGGGCATAGCATTTTATCAAATCACCTCATTCTTTGGGGCACACGTGAGGAACACAAATGCAAACAAGCCTGAATGGTCCCCAGGACTATATACAACTGAAAACTCACACCCCAGAAGTGACTCGAACCCATACTCCCACAACTGGTATGTACAGGGACGCCTTAATCCGCTTGACCATCACGACCGGACAAAAGGAAGTGATAGCCGAGGCTATATGAACCACTTCCCCGCCGGCACTCGGATGGTAATCTTGGGCATAGCAAGATTTCCCCGCCGGCATCCGAGTGCCGGCGGGGAAGTGGTTCATATAGCCTCGGCTATCACTTCCTTTTGTCCGGTCGTGATGGTCAAGCGGATTAAGGCGTCCCTGTACATACCAGTTGTGGGAGTATGGGTTCGAGTCACTTCTGGGGTGTGAGTTTTCAGTTGTATATAGTCCTGGGGACCATTCAGGCTTGTTTGCATTTGTGTTCCTCACGTGTGCCCCAAAGAATGAGGTGATTTGATAAAATGCTATGCCCAAGATTACCATCCGAGTGCCGGCGGGGAAGTGGTTCATATAGCCTCGGCTATCACTTCCTTTTGTCCGGTCGTGATGGTCAAGCGGATTAAGGCGTCCCTGTACATACCAGTTGTGGGAGTATGGGTTCGAGTCACTTCTGGGGTGTGAGTTTTCAGTTGTATATAGTCCTGGGGACCATTCAGGCTTGTTTGCATTTGTGTTCCTCACGTGTGCCCCAAAGAATGAGGTGATTTGATAAAATGCTATGCCCAAGATTACCATCCGAGTGCCGGCGGGGAAGTGGTTCATATAGCCTCGGCTATCACTTCCTTTTGTCCGGTCGTGATGGTCAAGCGGATTAAGGCGTCGCTGTACATACCAGTTGTGGGAGTATGGGTTCGAGTCACTTCTGGGGTGTGAGTTTTCAGTTGTATATAGTCCTGGGGACCATTCAGGCTTGTTTGCATTTGTGTTCCTCACGTGTGCCCCAAAGAATGAGGTGATTTGATAAAATGCTATGCCCAAGATTACCATCCGAGTGCCGGCGGGGAAGTGGTTCATATAGCCTCGGCTATCACTTCCTTTTGTCCGGTCGTGATGGTCAAGCGGATTAAGGCGTCCCTGTACATACCAGTTGTGGGAGTATGGGTTCGAGTCACTTCTGGGGTGTGAGTTTTCAGTTGTATATAGTCCTGGGGACCATTCAGGCTTGTTTGCATTTGTGTTCCTCACGTGTGCCCCAAAGAATGAGGTGATTTGATAAAATGCTATGCCCAAGATTACCATCCGAGTGCCGGCGGGGAAGTGGTTCATATAGCCTCGGCTATCACTTCCTTTTGTCCGGTCGTGATGGTCAAGCGGATTAAGGCGTCCCTGTACATACCAGTTGTGGGAGTATGGGTTCGAGTCACTTCTGGGGTGTGAGTTTTCAGTTGTATATAGTCCTGGGGACCATTCAGGCTTGTTTGCATTTGTGTTCCTCACGTGTGCCCCAAAGAATGAGGTGATTTGATAAAATGCTATGCCCAAGATTACCATCCGAGTGCCGGCGGGGAAGTGGTTCATATAGCCTCGGCTATCACTTCCTTTTGTCCGGTCGTGATGGTCAAGCGGATTAAGGCGTCCCTGTACATACCAGTTGTGGGAGTATGGGTTCGAGTCACTTCTGGGGTGTGAGTTTTCAGTTGTATATAGTCCTGGGGACCATTCAGGCTTGTTTGCATTTGTGTTCCTCACGTGTGCCCCAAAGAATGAGGTGATTTGATAAAATGCTATGCCCAAGATTACCATCCGAGTGCCGGCGGGGAAGTGGTTCATATAGCCTCGGCTATCACTTCCTTTTGTCCGGTCGTGATGGTCAAGCGGATTAAGGCGTCCCTGTACATACCAGTTGTGGGAGTATGGGTTCGAGTCACTTCTGGGGTGTGAGTTTTCAGTTGTATATAGTCCTGGGGACCATTCAGGCTTGTTTGCATTTGTGTTCCTCACGTGTGCCCCAAAGAATGAGGTGATTTGATAAAATGCTATGCCCAAGATTACCATCCGAGTGCCGGCGGGGAAGTGGTTCATATAGCCTCGGCTATCACTTCCTTTTGTCCGGTCGTGATGGTCAAGCGGATTAAGGCGTCCCTGTACATACCAGTTGTGGGAGTATGGGTTCGAGTCACTTCTGGGGTGTGAGTTTTCAGTTGTATATAGTCCTGGGGACCATTCAGGCTTGTTTGCATTTGTGTTCCTCACGTGTGCCCCAAAGAATGAGGTGATTTGATAAAATGCTATGCCCAAGATTACCATCCGAGTGCCGGCGGGGAAGTGGTTCATATAGCCTCGGCTATCACTTCCTTTTGTCCGGTCGTGATGGTCAAGCGGATTAAGGCGTCCCTGTACATACCAGTTGTGGGAGTATGGGTTCGAGTCACTTCTGGGGTGTGAGTTTTCAGTTGTATATAGTCCTGGGGACCATTCAGGCTTGTTTGCATTTGTGTTCCTCACGTGTGCCCCAAAGAATGAGGTGATTTGATAAAATGCTATGCCCAAGATTACCATCCGAGTGCCGGCGGGGAAGTGGTTCATATAGCCTCGGCTATCACTTCCTTTTGTCCGGTCGTGATGGTCAAGCGGATTAAGGCGTCCCTGTACATACCAGTTGTGGGAGTATGGGTTCGAGTCACTTCTGGGGTGTGAGTTTTCAGTTGTATATAGTCCTGGGGACCATTCAGGCTTGTTTGCATTTGTGTTCCTCACGTGTGCCCCAAAGAATGAGGTGATTTGATAAAATGCTATGCCCAAGATTACCATCCGAGTGCCGGCGGGGAAGTGGTTCATATAGCCTCGGCTATCACTTCCTTTTGTCCGGTCGTGATGGTCAAGCGGATTAAGGCGTCCCTGTACATACCAGTTGTGGGAGTATGGGTTCGAGTCACTTCTGGGGTGTGAGTTTTCAGTTGTATATAGTCCTGGGGACCATTCAGGCTTGTTTGCATTTGTGTTCCTCACGTGTGCCCCAAAGAATGAGGTGATTTGATAAAATGCTATGCCCAAGATTACCATCCGAGTGCCGGCGGGGAAGTGGTTCATATAGCCTCGGCTATCACTTCCTTTTGTCCGGTCGTGATGGTCAAGCGGATTAAGGCGTCCCTGTACATACCAGTTGTGGGAGTATGGGTTCGAGTCACTTCTGGGGTGTGAGTTTTCAGTTGTATATAGTCCTGGGGACCATTCAGGCTTGTTTGCATTTGTGTTCCTCACGTGTGCCCCAAAGAATGAGGTGATTTGATAAAATGCTATGCCCAAGATTACCATCCGAGTGCCGGCGGGGAAGTGGTTCATATAGCCTCGGCTATCACTTCCTTTTGTCCGGTCGTGATGGTCAAGCGGATTAAGGCGTCCCTGTACATACCAGTTGTGGGAGTATGGGTTCGAGTCACTTCTGGGGTGTGAGTTTTCAGTTGTATATAGTCCTGGGGACCATTCAGGCTTGTTTGCATTTGTGTTCCTCACGTGTGCCCCAAAGAATGAGGTGATTTGATAAAATGCTATGCCCAAGATTACCATCCGAGTGCCGGCGGGGAAGTGGTTCATATAGCCTCGGCTATCACTTCCTTTTGTCCGGTCGTGATGGTCAAGCGGATTAAGGCGTCCCTGTACATACCAGTTGTGGGAGTATGGGTTCGAGTCACTTCTGGGGTGTGAGTTTTCAGTTGTATATAGTCCTGGGGACCATTCAGGCTTGTTTGCATTTGTGTTCCTCACGTGTGCCCCAAAGAATGAGGTGATTTGATAAAATGCTATGCCCAAGATTACCATCCGAGTGCCGGCGGGGAAGTGGTTCATATAGCCTCGGCTATCACTTCCTTTTGTCCGGTCGTGATGGTCAAGCGGATTAAGGCGTCCCTGTACATACCAGTTGTGGGAGTATGGGTTCGAGTCACTTCTGGGGTGTGAGTTTTCAGTTGTATATAGTCCTGGGGACCATTCAGGCTTGTTTGCATTTGTGTTCCTCACGTGTGCCCCAAAGAATGAGGTGATTTGATAAAATGCTATGCCCAAGATTACCATCCGAGTGCCGGCGGGGAAGTGGTTCATATAGCCTCGGCTATCACTTCCTTTTGTCCGGTCGTGATGGTCAAGCGGATTAAGGCGTCCCTGTACATACCAGTTGTGGGAGTATGGGTTCGAGTCACTTCTGGGGTGTGAGTTTTCAGTTATATATATATATATATATATATATATATATACACACACAAAGGTGTATGTGAATATGTAAATGTTAATAAGAGGGGAACTCTAGAGCATATTTACATGTGTATTTGTCCTTATTGTCTCAATAGACAGTCTGTCAACCATGGATATTTATGGCTTTTCTCCCCCCCCCCCCCCACCATAACTCTTGTGGACTTGAATGCATGTGTACTGGGCGCCCTGTGCTCTCAGAATAACATTCTGTATCATGCTGTATACAGTGTTTTTTTTTTAATGCATACTATCATTGTAATTCCTCAAAATTTTCCCCCATGTCCTCCCTTTCTTCTGCATATGAGTCTCGTGTCATCATTCTTTCGCTGCTTCGTCATATATTGCTGGTTTCGGTGCATTACGCGGTGAAGAAGACTAGGATCTAGGAGAAAAAGACTAGAACTGTAGTAGCTTCACCTCGATCTCATCGCTTCCTCTCGTGGTGTCTCAGGAAGCTCCTATTTACAGCCTCCATCAGCTGAGTAAGAAGAGTGAATGAAAGTGATGAGTGTGTGAGATGAATCTGTGTGTGAAGACGCCCTATGTTGGGTTGGTATAGAGATGCTTGGCATTGGCCAATACGCCGGCTACACAGTTTCATGTTTTATATTGATGCTGTTTCGTTTTGTATTGTTTTGATGCTATTCATGTTTCATATTTTGACGATATTCTCCTTATGTTCTTTCCCTTCAGGAGTCCTGGACGCTCCTTGGAAGCATATAATCTGGAAACGACTTTTGATGCATTTTTAGATAATCCAATATAGATTAAGATAGACACTAAGAAATTTTAGTCGTTGATATTCACAAATATATATATATATATATATATATATATATATATATATATATATATATATATATATATATATATATATATATTCTCATAGGTTTTTATTGAGTTATTCATATGAGTGAATAATACAAATGAATAAATGAACTTGTAAGCCTACTAGTGCATTTATTCGAAATTTAAAACCAAGATATTAATATCCTAAAATAAAATATTCCCGTTACCCGTAGCAAAATCAGAGTACTTATTATACCAGAGAACGTATTATATCAGAAATTTTATTTTATCAGATACCTTATTAATTTATATATGATAAATGTTATTCACCATGTAAATGTCTATTCACTATGTTAATGAATAACCTGAAAAAATTTGACAAGATCTCGTTAAAAATAAAAAAATAATTAATACATAATCTCTAGAAAATAAAACATAAATTACTACAAAATCTCTAACAAATAATCCATAACACAATTATAAAAGATAACACAAAGATGATATACTGTATAGCATAAAAATAATAGATAATAGAAAAAATAAGAGGATAACAAAATCTAAAAAATTCTCATAATCTTCCTTAATAATCTTGGGATGGGATTACACAAGCCAGTGCGCGCACACATCCCAAATTCCGAATGGGGGACTCGTAATCTAATTTATAAAACAATGAAAATCGGATGAGAAGAGCTGGATACATCGGGGGGAGGCGAGGGAAGGATGGAGTCGAAACCCATTAATATCACGGCCAGTCGACCCTCTTTTGTACCCCCCACAGTGCTGGACAACTTCCCGGCCCCGTTTTCTATCCTCATGATGTCCAGAGATGTACAGTAAGAAGTTATGCTATATTTTGCTCATGTTTTTAGAACAAATATTTTATTTAAATTTCTCTTGATAGAGTATTTTTTGTGTAATTATAGTAACTATTTTATTATTATTATGTTGTTAATTGATTATTATTGTGCATAAGTTACCGTTGTTATTGACTCCTGTGACCAAGCGGAGGGGTGGGGGGGGGAGTAGAAATAGCCTAAGCAACTTTATCCCTTTGAGGTGTATTTTCTTGCCTCAATAAACGTACTTGAATCCATGTGTTTGTCTGTCAGCGTTAAAATACTCCCAGTTCTCACTATTTTTTATGAAACTATAAATCCAGCCCATAATGACAGCAACACCCATAGTTTAGCCAAATAAATTGGTGGAGAAGAATGGTGAGTCACAGAGATCATTCCTGCCAAGATCACCGCAGAAGAGATCATCAAGGTCAATATAGTCAAGATTATTATGGCCGAGTTCAGTAAATGCTGAGGCCACCATATATATGTGGAAGTATATACACACACAAACACGTATATATTTCATCCACTTGGCAACCCGTCCTCAGACCAAGTCCGTTCCATCCAGCGGTCGACCCTTAAGTCGTATGCATCAATTTTAACATTCTGTTCATTCAAAATTGGAATTTTCTCATATATAAATAAATATTATTTTATATTAGCATACTGTACATATGTAGGCATTGGTTAGGTTAGGTTAGGTGATTAGGTTCTGTTGATAAGTATTTGTATATGTAGTACTTGGGTGAAGAATTTCAACCCGTCCTCGACTCAAGTCCATTACATTCAGCGGTCAACCCCACAGATGCATTCATAAATTTTAATATGCTGTTCATTCAAAACGGGAATTTTCTCAAGTATAAATTAATATTATAATATATTAGCATATTGTGCATATATAGGCATAGGTTAGGTTAGGTTGGGTGTTTAGGTTCTGTTGGTGATTATTTGTATTTGTAGTACGTGGGTGAAGCATTTATAGCGTTGTGATTCGAACAAAATTCGTCAGTGAAGCACTTGTTCCGGATATGTTCGAACGTCAGCAGTTGTGAGTCGTGTGTAAACCGCTTTTCATTCATAAACAGGGGGTTTGGCGGGTGCATGGAATCACTTTTGGATCTTTGTTTGGAGGACGGGCTGCTGCCAGAGGAAGGACTCCACACAGTTTGATTGTTGCGAGTGAAGGAGCGATTATTGGAAAGTGAATAAACTGGGATCCTGGAAGAAGTGAGAGGCCATAAGGACCTAACCCTACACGGTAAGTGACGATTTTTGGAGCTGTTATTTTACATTTCTTGAAGTACTTCCCACGTAACGAAGAGCACAGCTCGAGTAGTTACGCAGTTAAACAGCAACAAATCTGAGATCAAAGGCTAATCCCTAAATCAATATCCACAAACTAGGGTACGACAAACAATTGTTCGATTGGTTGCTCCACTGAACACTTGCAAAGCTTTAACAAAATATATATATATATGGTTTTTGAAATAGACTGTAACTTAAAAATATGTTACACGTTGTTACACAATGGAGTCATTCATTAACGCAAGCAGCTTTGTTGACCTTTTGGTCTAAACACAATGTTCAGCTGCACACGCAAATCACTTGAGCTCATTACATGTTGTAGACTTCTGAGCACTACAGTAAATATGTGTTTAATGGAGCTCGGGGAAGAATCCTTTCTGCCATCCTGTATGTGGGATATTCAACATATTTTCCATAAATGTTAATTCCCATGGCCACAACGAATAGATAATACAAAATACTTGTACTCAAAATCATTACATTTTGTACTATTTGAACACTAAAGA
>NC_091179.1:15174568-15187068 GCF_040958095.1 Procambarus clarkii
ATATAGTCTAGGGTAGCTGCACTAATGCAGATGTACCTAATATGTTAATAAAAAAAAAAAAAAATTCTCCGAGGTCGTAGTCCTAAAGGCCCGGGTTCGATTCCCGGCAGAAACAAA
Source organism: Procambarus clarkii (assembly GCF_040958095.1). NCBI lineage: Eukaryota > Metazoa > Arthropoda > Malacostraca > Decapoda > Cambaridae > Procambarus > Procambarus clarkii. The sequence continues at coordinate 15,174,686 of NC_091179.1, forward strand.
TAAGTAGAGTTTCTTTCACGCTGGCACCTGTTCACCTAGCAGTAAATACTTACCTGGGAGTTAGACAGCAGCGACGGGCTGCATCCTGAGAATGTGCGCGTGTGTTAGAGAAAAATATATGTAGCAGACATAATAGGAAAAAAATAAATTGGCTAAAAAGTCGGGGTCCAAGAGCTAATAACCCATTGCTGCAGAGACAAATAGTAAATATACACACCAAAAATCTTTTTGATAATCAGATACACAAAGGCACGAACCCATTAGCAAAATGCCAACAGTATTGCCAGATAAAAGTGTATTGGCTCCGGGTAGGTACTGCCCCAGCTTGTCCGCCGGGGAAAAATATGTCTGGTGTCTCGTTTGTCATATTTAAATTATATTCGTATCGGACACTGGCGCAGAATATTGGAAATTACTTCAATTTTGAAATGTTCCAGACTATCTCAATTATTCACGAATATTCATTTGGATAATGATGATGGTATCTGAGGGAGATGAGGTTTTTGTCGCTTTGGTTCTATTCTCTCTCTCTCTCTCTCTCTCTCTCTCTCTCTCTCTCTCTCTCTCTCTCTCTCTCTCTCTCTCTCTCTCTCTCTCTCTCTCTCTCTCTCTCTCTCTCTTCTCTCTCTTTCTCTCTCTCTCTCTCTCTCTCTCTCTCTCTCTCTCTCTCTCTCTCTCTCTCTCTCTCTCTCTCTCTCTCTCTCTCTCTCTCTCTCTCTCTCTCTCTCTTTCTCTCTCTCTCTTCTCTCTCTCTCTCTCTCTCTCTCTCTCTCTCTCTCTCTCTCTCTCTCTCTCTCTCTCTCTCTCTCTCTCTCTCTCTCTCTCTCTCTCATTATGTTTGCATGAACATCTTTGTATGTTTGTGTATGCATCCGTCTGTCTCTCTCTAGACTCCGTCATCTCCCCTCACTCTTGCACCCCTCATCCTTCGTCACGTGACCCACACGTGGCGAGACGCGTGCGCGCTGGCGTGCGCGCTGGCGTGACGTACTAAGTGTCCAGGCTCGCTGGGGCGTGACAATTTATTCTTGTAACTATGCTTCGTTACCGTCAGTGGGAGGGAGAGGGAGAGAGAGGGAGAGAGAGAGAGGGAGAGGGAGAGAGAGAGAGAGAGAGAGGGAGAGAGAGGGAGAGAGAGAGAGAGAGAGAGAGGCTCAATAGGAAGGGAGGAAGCAGCGAGGGAAGCAGGGAGACAGAAAGCAGGGATGGAGGAGAGAAAGAAGAAATTGCGTGAGGAGGTGGAATGAAGGAGAGAATTTCTCTCACTTTGTCTCTCTCGTATGACACTAGTGTCTCGCTTGTCCACGTGTATGTCATCTTTTGGTTCCTCGTCTCCTTCTTCTTCTTCTTCTTCCACTACTTCTCTAATTAAGGGATTCTGGTGCCTTTGTTGTCAATACGTATTTTCAGACCTGAATTTTGTAAAACTTTTGATGTTGAAATGCTGGCTTGCGTGTGTTTGTGTGCGTCTGCGTGCGTCTGTGTGCGTCTGTGTGCGTCTGCGTGCGTCTGCGTGCGTCTGCGTGCGTCTGCGTGCGTCTGCGTGCGTCTGTGTACGTCTGCGTGCATCTGTGGGTCTTTCTACCATTGGCATGTGCCTAGTGCCTTTTCTGTTGATGCGAATGAGGATCTGTTTAACCTTTGGATTCCATATTAATTATTTGTTTCTATTTATCGATCAAATCTTTTTCTAGGTCCTATTTTTGAACGTTAATTTTCCTCTGACACGTTTAAATTTGTTACTTTTAAATTAGAAATAATGAAATATAATTAAACAATTTTAACTGTTGATTAATGATGCAAAACAGTTAAAATTGTTATGTATGTAATTGTATAATGAAAACAATAGAGCATTGTATCCAGCAGTTGTCTCTTAAAAGTGAATGCGCTTTCCTTATCTTAAGAACCCCCCCCCGCGAATCATACTTATGAGATATAAACAATAAAAGCCTACGCACTGTTTGTTAGCGAAAACAAAAGCGCATCAAATCAACACACACACACACACACACACACACACACACACACACACACACACACACACACACACACACACACACACACACACACACACACACACACACACACAACCTACAAAATCCTCAGGGGAATCGACCGTGTAAACAAGGATGAACTATTCAACACTGGTGGGACGCGAACAAGGGGACACAGGTGGAAGCTGAGTACCCAAATGAGCCACAGAGACGTTAGAAAGAACTTTTTCAGTGTCAGAGTAGTTAGTAAATGGAATGCATTAGGAAGTGATGTGGTGGAGGCTGACTCCATACACAGTTTCATATGTAGATATGATAGAGCCCAATAGGCTCAGGAATCTGTACACCAGTTGATTGACGGTTGAGAGGCGGGACCAAAGAGCCAGAGCTCAACCCCCGCAAGCACAATTAGGTGAGTACAATTAGGTGAGTACACACACACACACACACACACACACACACACACGGAGTAAGCGGAAAGGCCCTAGTATGGGTGAAGAACTACCTAACAGGAAGGAGCCAGAGGGTAATGGTAAGGGGCGAAAAGTCGGACTGGCGAACAGTAACAAGTGGAGTACCTCAAGGATCGGTGCTGGGACCAATCCTCTTTCTAATTTACGTAAATGATATGTTTACAGGAGTGGAATCATACATGTCAATGTTTGCAGATGACGCAAAATTAATGAGAAGAGTTGTGACAGACGAGGATTGTAGGATCCTCCAAGAGGACTTAAACAGGCTGCAGAGATGGTCAGAGAAATGGCTACTGGAGTTTAACACCAGTAAATGTAAAGTTATGGAAATGGGATCAGGTGACAGGAGACCAAAGGGACAGTACACAATGAAGGGGAACAGCCTACCTGTAACGATTCGAGAAAGAGACCTGGGAGTGGATGTGACACCTAATCTAACTCCTGAGGCACATATAAATAGGATAACGACAGCAGCGTACTCTACACTGGCGAAAATTAGAACTTCATTCAGAAACCTAAATGAGGAAGCTTTTAGGGCGCTTTACACTGCCTACGTGAGACCCGTCTTAGAGTATGCCGCGCCATCATGGAGCCCCCACCTGAAGAAACACATAAAGAAACTGGAGAAGGTTCAGAGGTTTGCGACGAGGCTTGTCCCAGAGCTACGAGGGATGGGATATGAAGAGCGGCTGAAGGAACTGAACCTTACGACACTAGAGAAAAGAAGGGAGAGAGGAGATATGATAGGGACATATAAAATACTCAGGGGAATTGACAAAGTGGAAATAGATCAAATGTTCACACGTAATAATAACAGAACGAGGGGACATGGGTGGAAACTGGAAACTCAGATGAGTCACAGAGATGTTAGGAAGTTTTCTTTTAGCGTGAGAGTAGTAGAAAAATGGAATGCACTTGGGGAACAGGTTGTGGAAGCAAATACTATTCATACTTTTAAAACTAGGTATGATAGGGAAATGGGACAGGAGTCATTGCTGTAAACAACCGATAGCTAGAAAGGCGGGATCCAAGAGTCAATGCTCGATCCTGCAAGCACATATAGGTGAGTACATATAGGTGAGTACACACACACACACACACACACACACACACACACACACAGGTTGTTAGAGTTTAGCCCAAGCAAATGTAATGTAATGAAGATAGGTGTAGGAAGCAGGAGGCCAGATACTAGGTATCATCTGGGAGATGAAATACTTCATGAGTTAGAGAGAGAGAAAGACTTGGGGTTGACATCACGCCAGACCTGTCCCCTGCAGCCCATATCAAGAGGATAAGATCAGCGGCATATGCCAAGCTGGCCAACATAAGAACGGCATTCAGAAACTTGTGTAAGGAATCATTCAGAACTTTGTATACCACATATGTTAGGCCAATCCTGGAGTATGCAGCCCCAGCATGGAGTCCATAGGATAAGACCAAACTAGAAAAGGTTCAAAGGTTTGCCACCAGACTAGTACCCGAGCTGAGAGGTATGAGCTACGAGAAGAGACTACGGGAAATAAACCTCACGTCGCTGGAAGACAGAAGAATTAGGGGGAACATGATCACCCCATTCAAGATTCTCAAGGGAATTGATAGGGTAGATAAAGACAGTCTATTTAACACAAGGGGCACACGCACTAGGGGACACAGGTGGAAACTGAGTGCCCAAATGAGCCACAGAGATATTAGAAAGAACTTTTTTAGTGTCAGAGTTATTGACAAATGGAATGCATTAGGCAGTGATGTGGTGGAGGCTGACTCCATACATAGTTTCAAGTGTAGATATGATAGAGCCCAATAGGCTCAGGAACCTGTACACCTGTTGATTGACGGTTGAGAGGCGGGACCAAAGAGCCAGAGCTTAACCACCGCAAGCACAACTAGGTGAGTACACACATACACACACACACACACACACACACACACACACACACACACACACACACACACACACACACACACACACACACACACACACACACACACACACAGTATACAGCAAGATCGAAGAATATCGACGAAACAATAAGATCTCTTTAAGTCGTGCAGAACAAGAGCGCATCGCAGGACACCCAGCGGGAACACCCTTACAACGAGATCACAATAGTGTTAATCTGTGAGGGCGAAGCCGATCCCATTCTCTTCGGTGGGAGGGAAGCCCCTCTAAACCCCCCTCCCCCAAGCACCCCCCCCCCAAACCCCCACCCCGTATCGTATCCATTATCCCAAGTCTTTGTTTGTCTTTGCCACGTTTGTTTCCAGTTTATATAGCCGAGCGGTTGTTCCTTGTTTGGGTGAGTCACGGTGTTTACTTTAGTTAAACCCGGGTTGAGCGACGGCGGGTGTTGAAGGGTAGACTTTGATTAATTTATTTCATTTGTTACTGTTGCTTTCTGGTCAGTGAGCTGACTGTCTTCTCCTGTGAGCTGACTGTCTTCTCCTGTGAGCTGACTGTCTTCTCCTGTGAGCTGACTGTCTTCTCCTGTGATCTGACTGCCTTCTCCTGTGATCTGGCTGCCTTCTCCTGTGAGCTGACTGCCTTCTCCTGTGATCTGACTGCCTTCTCCTGTGATCTGACTGCCTTCTCCTGTGATCTGGCTGCCTTCTCCTGTGATCTGACTGCCTTCTCCTGTGACCTGACTGCCTTCTCCTGTGATCTGACTGCCTTCTCCTGTGAGCTGACTGCCTTCTCCTGTGATCTGACTGCCTTCTCCTGTGATCTGACTGCCTTCTCCTGTGACCTGCCTGCCTTCTTCTCGCTATAACCTTGACTATAAAAGCATGACACAACCTGACACCCTCCAGTGTAGTACACACAGTGGAGTACTCAGTACACACAATGCACAGTACACAGTACGCACAGTGCACAGTACACAGTTCACGTCTTGTAAGGCGCAAAGTAAGTTTCGCGTGGCCGATGGCTCTGAAATATTCACATCGCGCACACGACGCTGAAGTGCAAAGTTAAACAGAGCCTCGGAGCCTCCGGCAGTGTGTCCGCACATTGCTGACACATACAGTCCTCGGAGCCTCCGGCAGTGTCCGCACATTGCTGACACATACAGTCCTCGGAGCCTCCGGCAGTGTCCGCACATTGCTGACACATTGTATCCTTTTTGGATACATCTTTTTGGATACATTTGTATCCATCTCCTTTTTGTATTCACGTGTTGTGAATCAACGCGAGTGACGGACTCTTCACTAACCACGTGGAATCGTGTTCGATGCGGTTCAAGTTAAATATACGAAAGTGAGACGTGTTTTAGTCACGAATGCCACATCTATCTTTAGATCTATCTTGAGATGATTTCTGGGCTTTAGTGTCCCCGCGGCCCGGTCCTCGACCAGGCCTCCACCCCCAGGAAGCAGTTCGTGACAGCTGACTAACACCCAGGTACCTATTTTACTTATAGGGTGAAAGAAACTCTGCCCATTGTTTCTCGCCGGCGCCCGGGATCGAACCCGGGACCACAGGATCACAAGTCCAGTGTGCTGTCCGCTCGGTCGACCGGCTCGCCATAGTTGGCAATTTCTTTGCAGCTCCCTAGAAATGGGATGTGACACATGGAGACTGTTCTCCATATTTTGGAACATGGGGACACGTGACACATGGAGACACGTGCGATTCTGGACATGTGTCATCAGGAGTGAGGGCCTCGTCTATCCTCTCGCACCTCCCTTCCGCTGCCTCTTCTCCCCTCTCCCCCCCCCCCATTTCCCCTCACTTCCAGTTTCCACACTCAAAGGATCTACAGGTTACCAGGTGGTGTACCAGGACCTTGGGAGTCGGGGGAGGGGGTTGCAGGAAGGCAGAGGAGTGGGGGGTGAAAGGAAGGCAGGGTAGAGGGGGGAGTGGAAGCCCTGGGGGGTGGCAGGAAGGCAGGGGAAGGGGAAGGTGCAGGGGGGGGGAAGCTGGAGAAGAAAAGACAGGAGACCAGAGGAGAGAAGGAAAAAAGAAATCAGACAAAAAAAAACAAAAAAAAATTACAACCCAATATGAAGATTAAGACAATTGGGTTCAACCCATAAAGGGTTGATTGGGCGATTAAGGTCCCCTAAACTGATAACGGGGACAATGAGGATTGTAACGACGATTGTGACCCAAAGTGAAGATCCAAGTCGAGCCTGACGCTTGCCCTTTCACTTCTAATCAGAGGCATAAATGGTTTACATATGTGACTGTATTTACTCAACATTACAGTACATAATGTACATATGAGACACATAATGATATTGTAACACATTATAATTATCTGCAATACAGTCCTGGTGGAGGATGGTGTCCTGGTGGAGGATGGTGTCCTGGTGGAGGATGGTGTCCTGGTGGAGGATGATGTCCTGGTGGAGGATGGTGTCCTGGTGGAGGATGGTGTCCTGGTGGAGGATGGTGTCCGTGTGGAGGATGGTGTCCTGGTGGAGGATGGTGTCCTTGTGGAGGATGGTGTCTTTGTGAAGGATGGTGTCTTTGTGAAGGATGGTGTCCTGGTGGAGGATGGTGTCCGTGTGGAGGATGGTGTCCTGGTGGAGGATGATGTCCTGGTGGAGGATGGTGTCCTGGTGGAGGATGGTGTCCTGGTGGAGGATGATGTCCTGGTGGAGGATGGTGTCCTGGTGGAGGATGATGTCCTGGTGGAGGATGGTGTCCTGGTGGAGGATGGTGTCCTGGTGGAGGATGGTGTCCTGGTGGAGGATGGTGTCCTGGTGGAGGATGGTGTCCTTGTGGAGGATGGTGTCCTTCTGGAGGATGGTGTCCTGGTGGAGGATGGTGTCCTGGTGGAGGATGGTGTCCTGGTGGAGGATGGTGTCCTGGTGGAGGATGGTGTCCTGGTGGAGGATGATGTCCTGGTGGAGGATGGTGTCCTGGTGGAGGATGGTGTCCTGGTGGAGGATGATGTCCTGGTGGAGGATGGTGTCCTGGTGGAGGATGGTGTCCTGGTGGAGGATGATGTCCTGGTGGAGGATGGTGTCCTGGTGGAGGATGATGTCCTGGTGGAGGATGGTGTCCTGGTGGAGGATGGTGTCCTGGTGGAGGATGGTGTCCTTGTGGAGGATGGTGTCCTGGTGGAGGATGGTGTCCTGGTGGAGGATGGTGTCCTGGTGGAGGATGGTGTCCTGGTGGAGGATGGTGTCCTGGTGGAGGATGGTGTCCTGGTGGAGGATGGTGTCCTGGTGGAGGATGGTGTCCTGGTGGAGGATGGTGTCCTGGTGGAGGATGGTGTCCTGGTGGAGGATAGTGTCGTGGTGGAGGATGGTGTCGTGGTGGAGGATGGTGTCGTGGTGGAGGATAGTGTCCTGGTGGAGGATGGTGTCCTTGTGGAGGATGGTGTCCTGGTGGAGGATGGTGCCATAGTGGGTGATGGTGTCCTTGTCGAGGATGGTGTCGTGGTGGAGGATGGTGTCGTGGTGATTGATGGTGTCCTGGTGGAGGATGGTGTCGTGGTGGAGGGTGGTGTCCTGGTGGAGGATAGTGTCCTGGTGGAGGATGGTGTCCTGGTGGAGGATTGTGTCGTGGTGGAGGATGGTGTCGTGGTGGAGGATGGTGTCGGGTTGGTGGATGGTGTCGTGGTGGAGGATGGTGTCGTGGTGGAGGATGGTGTCCTGGTGGAGGATGGTGTCCTGGTGGAGGATGGTGTCCTGGTGGAGGATAGTGTCTAATGGAGGATGGTGTCCTGGAGGAGGATGGTGTCCTGGTGGAGGATGATGTTCTTGTGAAGGATAGTGTTCTGGTGGAGGTTGGTGTTCTGGTGGAGGATGGTGTCCTGGTGGAGGATGGTGTCCTGGTGGAGGATGATGTCCTGGTGGAGGATGGTGTCCTGGTGGAGGATGGTGATCGTGGTGGAGGATGGTGCCGTGGTGGAGGATGGTGTCGTGGTGCAGTATGGTGTCGTTGTTGAGGATGGTGTCCTGGTGGAGGCTGGTGTCCTGGTGGAGGATGGTGTCCTGGTGGAGGATAGTGTCCTGGTGGAGGATGGTGTCGTGGTGAAGGATGATGTCCGGGTGGAGGATGGTGTCCTGATAGAGGATGGTGTCCTGGTGGAGGATGATGTCCTGGTGGAGGATGATGTCGTGGTGGAGGATGGTGTCCTGGTGGAGGATGCTGTCCTGGTGGAGGATGCTGTCCTGGTGGAGGATGGTGTCCTGGTGGAGGATGCTGTCCTGGTGGAGGATGGTGTCCTGGTGGAGGATGGTGTCCTGGTGGAGAATAGTGTCTAATGGAGGATGGTGTCCTGGAGGAGGAAGGTGTCCTGGTGGAGGATGATGTTCTTGTGAAGGATAGTGTCCTGGTGGAGGATGGTGTCCTGGTGGAGGATGGTGTCCTTGTGAAGGATAGTGTCCTGGTGGAGGATGGTGTCCTGGTGGAGGATGGTGTCCTGGTGGAGGATGGTGTCCTTGTGAAGGATAATGTCCTGTTGGAGGATGGTGTCCTTGTGAAGGATAATGTCCTGGTGGAGGATGGTGTCGTGGTGGAGGATGGTGTGGTGTCCTGGTGGAGGATGATGGGACACAGGATATGTATCTTGAAGTACCCCCCCCCCCCTTTTCACTATAGTATGGCCACAACACACACCCCTACACTACAGTATGGCCACAACACACCCCCCCCCCCCCCCCCCACCATCACTGCCACCAATGCATAAATTTCTCGTGTGTTCGTCCGCAGCAAGAGCCAAACACTTCATCAAAATTTAAATTGACGAGACGATTACCTTGGTGTGTATCTCTTAAGATTACACACACACACACACACACACACACACACACACACACACACACACACACACACACACACACACACACACACACACACACACACACACACACGTGTGCGGGGGATAGAGGTCTACCCCCACAAGCACAACTGAGTACATCCACCGGGATCCAAGAGTCAGTGCTCGATCCCGCAGCCGCAAATAGGTGAGTCCACATACCCACACTGCCGACGTCACCTATTCTCATAATCCAGAACATTTTTTTTACACAATCCACCCATACGTGTAAATTGCGGTGGTTTAGGGGAATTAAAAGCCCTGCTATATTGACGCTTCCTGGATATCGGCTCCAGTAGATAAGGTGAGGTGGATAGTCCGGGCTTAGCCGCATTTGGTTGGGCTAAACCATTGCATTTGTTACGGAGGGCGGCCTACACGACAACAATAGGGGGAGCGACGAACCTGCCGGCAGCAGCACGAGGGGCTGGAGGGTACAGCGAGGGGTCTCACTTCTTGCGGGTCGGAGTTCAATCCCCGACCGTCCAAGTGGTCAAGTGGTTGGGCCTCTCCTCCTCGGCCATCTCGTATGTTCTAATCTTTTCCAGGTGCTATATTGTCTTATAGGCTTATAGTGCTTCATCCTCATAGCTATTTGGCGTTGGTCTGACATTTGAGTCCCATCCTTAACCCCCCCCCCCCCTCTCCCTTCCCCCATCAGACGTGCAGACATCAGGGTGGCCCGCCCACGACCGCCTGGGAGGGTGACCCGCCCACGGCCGCCTGAGAGATGGCCCGCCCATGGCCGCCTGAGAGATGGCCCGCCCACGGCCGCCTGGGAGGGTGGCCCGCCCACGGCCGCCTGAGAGATGGCCCGCCCACGACCGCCTGGGAGGGTGGCCCGCCCACGGCCGCCTGGGAGGGTGGCCCGCCCACGGCCGCCTGAGAGATGGCCCGCCCACGACCGCCTGGGAGGGTGTCCCGCCCACGACCGCCTGGGAGGGTGACCCGCCCACGGTGCCTGGGAGGGTGTCCCGCCCACGACCGCCTGGGAGGGTGACCCGCCCACGGCCGCCTGAGAGATGGCCCGCCCATGGCCGCCTGGGAGGGTGGCCCGCCCACGGCCGCCTGGGAGGGTGACCCGCCCACGGTGCCTGGGAGGGTGTCCCGCCCACGACCGCCTGGGAGGGTGGCCCGCCCATGGCCGCCTGGGAGGGTGGCCCGCCCACAGCCGCCTGGAGATGGGCGTGTTGAAATAGGGGAGAATGGAAGGTGTAGGGAGGGGAAAATTTATGATGGGAAAAGATTAAATTTTGGGAGGAAACAAGGAGGAAATGTTTGACGGGGGGGGGGGAGGATGGGGCAAAGATACAGCTTGAGGGGAAATTCAGGAGGCCATAGGGAGGAAATGTTGATAGGGGAACAATTTAAAACGTAGGGGAAACTTTTATGTATGGGGAAAATATAGGGGAAAACAGAAATTTAGGGCGAAGGGAAAATGTGTAAAACCTAGTACTTGAGAGTACTAGGCAGACACGGGCTGCCTAGTACTCAACCCACACCTCTAAACTCTTAGACAAAACTAAATTTTCTGTCATTCGTATGAGGATAAAGTCAAGTCTCCGTTCTGAGAACTCGTCACACTTAAGACCACGAATTAATGTTCTTTGAAAGATTTAGTAAAGAATAAAAGAGGGAATGATACGATAATGGGAGCGAGTGAGGGGAAGAATGATGGTAAGGAGTGTAGGTAAGGGGATGGGAGAAGAGAGAAGAATAACTTGAGGTATTTATATAACGGGATATGAAGAGGAAGGAGAAGGATGGGGGGCGAGAGGATTTCCTGAAGGCAGGGGTAGGTAGGGATATAGGGGAGGGATGAGGGGAGGGGGCATTCCTCACCCCCCCCCCCTCCATCCCTTCTTACGTAGTTGGTAAGTAATGGAATTTTACATTAGGCCTGGAAACAACTGGCCTGGGGTAAGCCGGAGCTAAACCCCGTTGTTGAGAGTTATAGCCCCTTGAGTACGATGGTGGCCAGGTATGGAGGAGACCAGACACACACACTCACACGCACACATGCACACACGCTCACACACACACACACACACAAACATAATATTACTCTGACATTAGGGACACACCTGCCTGGCCATCCCCTGAGAACTCTCACACAGCATAGAGAAACTATAGAAATAACAGGACACTTGAGAGCAGAGAAGGTTACCAGAGAGCCAGGAATGAATACGTCAGGGTGTGAAGGGAGGCAGAAGGGCAATATGAAATCGACATAGCAAGCAAGGCTAAGACCCAACCCAAATTGCTGCACAGCCACATCAGGAGAAAGACAACAGTGAAGGAACAGGTAATGAAACTGAGGATAGGGGCAGATAGATTCACTACAAATGACAAAGAAGTGTGTGAGGAACTCAATATGAAATTCCAGGAAGTCTTCACACTAGAGCAAGGAGAAGTTCCAGAGATAAGAGAAGAAATAATTAACCAGGCACCACTAGAGGAATTTGAGATTACCAGTGGAGATGTAAGGAAGCTTTTGCTAGCTTGGATGTGACAAAGGCTATATGCCCGGATGGAATATCACCATGGATACAAAAGGAAGGAGCAGAAGCACTGTGCCTGCCACAGTGCTTCTGTGGCAGGCACAAAAACAAAAATTAGTTAGTATTTGGTAACAGCTGATTACTTGACAGTTGAGAGGCGGGCCGAAAGAGCAAAGCTCATCCCCCGCAAGCACAACTAGGTGAGTACAACAAGGTGAGTACACACACAGAGACCTCCCAGGGAGGAAACAGAGGACAATGGTGGGATACCTCATAGTGGAAACGGTCACCACGAGCCCATCACAAGGGGTTCAGTACGAGGACTAGTAGTATTCCTGGTTAAAATAAATGATATAAATGAAAAAAAAAGTGTTCATCGGTGTCAGTGTTCGGTCGAGGGCCCCAGCTCCCGAGCACTGTGGTAAGACGCGACGACCTGGAACGCCTTCAAGAATTGTCGCATAAATAGTTGCTAGACTTTTAAATCCAGAGAAATTCAAGGAAATAATAACTGTGGAAGGCAAAGGAACTCAATAGAACGTAGAAGACTCGTTGAAACTGACATCATCAACTTACCCAAAACTAATATCACATTGGAATATCTTTTACGAAGCTAAGGAAGGTGGTCATCTGTGCGACACG
>NC_091179.1:15192068-15224568 GCF_040958095.1 Procambarus clarkii
CCCCCCCCCTCCTTGGACCTGACCCTAAGAATCAACTAACTGAAAATCCAGAAACCAAAACAGGGCACTTCGTTTCTCGGAGAATATCACCACAAATGGCCGAGCAAAAACAGACCAGCTTCACACGTCTCTCAAGGTGATGCCCTTGGCGATCTCAAGGTGATTAGTTATCTCAAGGTGATACCCATGACCCAGCTCCCTCTCAAGAAAGCAACTCTACAGAATATAAAGCCCCAACATACCTGACCGCGAGGGACCCCTAGTAATCACTCGCACAAGTGATATAAATTCCAAGATCACCTCTCTTGAAACCAGAAGACACAGCCTCCGATAACGGAGGAGAGAGACGCCTGTACTTCCCATGACCCAGCATCCTGAATGACCTCCCACATGACCCAGAATGACCTCCCACATGACCCAGAATGACCTCCCACATGACCCAGAATGACCTCCCACATGACCCAGAATGACCTCCCACATGACCCAGAATGACCTCCCACATGACCCAGAATGACCTCCCACATGACCCAGAATGACCTCCCACATGACCCAGAATGACCTCCCACATGACCCAGAATGACCTCCCACATGACCCAGAATGACCTCCCACATGACCCAGAATGACCTCCCACATGACCCAGAATGACCTCCCACATGACCCAGAATGACCTCCCACATGACCCAGAGGACTGCATGGGTCCTCTTCACTTGATGAAGTAAATAAAAGGAAAAAATAATTAATACCCCATAAACAAGAACTAAAAAAAATAAACAATAAAAAACCCACGATAACCCTTGTCTAAGCTATGCAGGAAGCCAATATTGTGAGGAACCTCCTTCAAAAGCCAGTCAACAGCTAAACCCAGAATGTCACCAGCAGCCAACAACTAACACCACTCGTAACTAACACCACACGCAACTAACACCACACGCAACTAACACCACACGCAACTAACACCACACGCAACTAACACCATTCGCAACTAACACCACACGCAACTAACACCACACGCAACTAACACCATTCGCAACTAACACCATTCGCAACTAACACCACACGCAACTAACACCACACGCAACTAACACCACACGCAACTAACACCACACGCAACTAACACCACACACAACTAACACCACACGCAACTAACACCACACGCAACTAACACCACACGCAACTAACACCACACGCAACTAACACCACACGCAACTAACACCACACGCAACTAACACCACACGCAACTAACACCACACGCAACTAACACCACACGCAACTAACACCACTCGCAACTAACACCACACGCAACTAACACCATTCGCAACTAACACCACACGCAACTAACACCACACGCAACTAACACCACACGCAACTAACACCACACACAACTAACACCACACGCAACTATTTCAACACGCAACTAACATAATACGCAACTAACATCACACGCAACTAACATAATACGCAACTAACATCACACGCAACTAATTCAACACGCAACTAACACCACTCGCAACTAACATCACACACAACTAACACCACACGCCACTAACACCACACACAACTAACACCACACGCAACTAACACCACACGCAACTATTTCAACACGCAACTAACATAATACGCAACTAACATCACACGCAACTAATTCAACACGCAACTAACACCACTCGCAACTAACATCACACACAACTAGCACCACACGCCACTAACACCACACACAACTAACACCACACGCAACTAACACCACACGCAACTATTTCAACACGCAACTAACATAATACGCAACTAACATCACACGCCACTAACACCACACACAACTAACACCACACACAACTAACATCACACGCAACTAACACCACACACAACTAACACCACACGCAACTAACACCACACACAACTAACACCACACACAACTAACACCACACACAACTAACACCACACACAACTAACACCACACGCAACTAACACCACACACAACTAACACCACACACAACTAACACCACACGCAATTAACACCACACACAACTAACACCACACACAACTAACACCACACGCAACTAACACCACACACAACTAACACCACACACAACTAACACCACACGCAATTAACACCACACACAACTAACACCACGCACAACTAACACCACACGCAACTAACACAACACACAACACCACACAACTAACACCACACACAATTAACGCCACACACAACTAACACACACAACTAACACCACACGCAACTGACACCACACGCAACTAAGACCTGAGGCAGCCCCCTGAGGCAGACCCTGAGGCAGTCCCTGAGGCAGCCCCCTGAGGCAGACCCTGAGGCAGTCCCTGAGGCAGCCCCCTGAGGCAGACCCTGAGGCAGTCCCTGAGGCAGCCCCCTGAGGCAGCCCCTGAGGCAGCCCCCTGAGGCAGCCCCTGAGGCAGACCCTGAGGCAGCCCCTGAGGCAGCCTCTAAGGCAGCCCCTGACGCAGCCCCTGACGCAGCCCTGAGGCAGCCCCTGAGGCAGCCCCTGAGGCAGCCCCCTGAGGCAGCCTCTAAGGCAGCCCCTGACGCCGCCCCTGACGCAGCCCTGAGGCAGCCCCTGAGGCAGCCCTGAGGCAGCCCCTGAGGCAGCCCCTGAGGCAGCCCCCTGAGGCAGCCTCTAAGGCAGCCCCTGACGCAGCCCTGAGGCAGCCCCTGAGGCAGCCCCTGAGGCAGCCCCTGAGGCAGCCCCTGAGGCAGCCCCCTGAGGCAGCCTCTAAGGCAGCCCCTGACGCAGCCCTTGAGGCAGCCCCTGAGGCAGCCCCTGAGTCCCTCAAGTTAAGATAAACATAAAAACCGCCGAGATATCGGGCGTCAGCTCACGTCCCCCAGCCATCTGTGACCTTCCCAGCAGGTGTTGCTATAGAGGGGTTACAACACGCTTAATGGTCTAAGTATCGGAGACGCTTGCCATTAGCGACCATTAGCTGGCATTAGTGACAAATGAACGGCGCTTGTTAGCAATTAAACATCGCTAAAGGTGATTAGTGGTGATTATAGGCGTTAGCTAAGCATTATGTGGATTTATCTGCAGGTCTGACAGCGGGGGAGTTATCATTGGCAAATTAATTTTTTTTAACAGTTGTTTAAGGATGAATAAGGAGTGTGAGGACCGTGGTTGGGGGCGTGGTTGGGGGCGTGGTTGGTGGCGTGGTTGGGGGCGTGGTTGGGGGCGTGGTTGGGGGCGTGAGGGCGAGGCGTGGTGGGGAAACAGGGGTCAAGTGACATTATTGTTTACTTATGCTCCCATTGGTCCATCGGTGTCCCCTCGTGCGAGTACCACCTGTGTCCCCTCGTGTGAGTACCACCTGTGTCCCCTCGTGTGAGTACCACCTGTGTCCCCTCGTGCGAGTACCACCTGTGTCCCCTCGTGTGAGTACCACCTGTGTCCCCTCGTGCGAGTACCACCTGTGTCCCCTCGTGCGAGTACCACCTGTGTTCCCTCGTGCATGTACCACCTGTGTCCCCTCGTGCGAGTACCACCTGTGTCCCCTCGTGCGAGTACCACCTGTGTTCCCTCGTGCATGTACCACCTGTGTCCCCTCGTGCGAGTACCACCTGTGTCCCCTCGTGCGAGTACCACCTGTGTTCCCTCGTGCATGTACCACCTGTGTCCCCTCGTGCGAGTACCACCTGTGTTCCCTCGTGCATGTACCACCTCTGCTAAATAGTCTGTCTTTACCCTATCAAGTCCCCTGAGAATTTTGTATGTTGTAATCATTTCTCTTTTAAGTCTTGTGTCCTTCAGGGACGCTTACTCACCTAGTTATGCTAGCAGGGGTTGAGCTCTGGCTCTTTGGTCCCGTCTCTCAACTGTCAGTCAACTGGTGTACAGATTCCTGAGCCTATTGGGCTCTATCATAAATACATTTGAAACTATGAATGGAGTCAGCCTCCACCACATCATTTCCTAGTGCACTCCATTTACTAACTACTCTGACACTGAAAAAGTTCTCTCTATTGTGTCTGTGGCTCATCTGGGTACTCAGCTTCCACCTGTGTCCCCTTGTTCGTGTACCACCCGTGTTAAATAATCCATCAATGTCTACCCGGTCAATTCCCCTGAGAATTATGCATGTGGTGATCATGTCTCCCTGAGCTCTTCTGTCTTTCAGCGACGTTGGGTGCAGTTTATGCATCCTTTCCTCATAACTCATGCCGCTTAGTTCTGCGACTAGCCTATTGGCATACCTTTACAATTTTCCAGCTTCATCTTGTGCTTGACAAGATACAGGCTCCATGCTGGGGCTGCATACTCCAGGATTGGTCTTACATATGTGGTATAAAAGGTTCTGAAGGATTCCTTAGATAGTGTGTGTGTGTGTGTGTGTGTGTGTGTGTGTGTGTGTGTGTGTGTGTGTGTGTGTGTGTGTGTGTGTGTGTGTGTGTGTGTGTGTGTGTGTGTGCATGGGTGTGTGTGTGTGTGTGTGTGTGTGTGTGTGTGTGTGTGTGTGTGTGTGTGTGTGTGTGTGTGTGTGTGTGTGTGTGTGTGTGTGTGCCTCGAGGGGCAGGTGGTTGACCAGTGTTTTATAGGCACCATGTTGACGTGGGGAGCTTCTGCAGGCCAGGTCGGTATAGCCTCCCTGGGGGCCGCCTGCCTGGGGGCCAGCCTCCCTGGGGGACCAGTCTCCCTGGGGGACCAGCCTCCCTGGGGGACCAGCCTCCCTGGGGGCCGCCTGCCTGGGGGCCAGCCTCCCTGGGGGACCAGCCTCCCTGGGGGACCAGCCTCCCTGGGGGACCAGCCTCCCTGGGGGACCAGCCTCCCTGGGGGACCAGCCTCCCTGGGGGACCAGCCTCCCTGGGGGACCAGCCTCCCTGGGGGACCAGCCTCCCTGGGGGACCAGCCTCCCTGGGGGACCAGCCTCCCTGGGGGACCAGCCTCCCTGGGGACCAGCCTCCCTGGGGGACCAGCCTCCCTGGGGGACCAGCCTCCCTGGGGGACCAGCCTCCCTGGGGGACCAGCCTCCCTGGGGGACCAGCCTCCCTGGGGGCCGCCTGCCTGGGGGCCAGCCTCCCTGGGGGACCAGCCTCCCTGGGGGACCAGCCTCCCTGTGGGACCAGCCTCCCTGGGGGACCAGCCTCCCTGGGGGACCAGCCTCCCTGGGGGGCCAGCCTCCCTGGGGGCCAGCCTTCCTGTAGGGCCAGCCTCCCTGGGGGCCAGCCTCCCTGGGGGCCAGCCTCCCTGGGGGCCAGCCTCCCTGGGGGCCAGCCACCCTGGGGGCCAGCCTCCCTGGGGGCCAGCCACCCTGGGGGCCAGCCACCCTGGGGTCCAGCCTCCCTGGGGGCCAGCCTCCCTGGGAGCCAGCCACCCTGGGGACCAGCCTCCCTGGGGGCCAGCCTCCCTGGGGGCCAGCCTCCCTGGGGGCCAGCCTCCCTGGGGTGCCAGCCACCCTGGGGACCAGCCTCCCTGGGGGCCAGCCACCCTGGGGGCCAGCCTCCCTGGGGGCCAGCCTCCCTGGGGTGCCAGCCACCCTGGGGACCAGCCTCCCTGGGGGCCAGCCACCCTGGGGGCCAGCCACCCTGGGGACCAGCCTCCCTGGGGGCCAGCCTCCCTGGGGACCAGCCTCCCTGGGGGCCAGCCTCCCTGGGGGCCAGCCTCCCTGGGGGCCAGCCTCCCTGGGGGGCCAGCCTCCCTGGGGGCCAGCCTCCCTGTAGGGCCAGCCTCCCTGGGGGCCAGCCTCCCTGGGGTCCAGCCTCCCTGGGGGCCAGCCTCCCTGGGGGCCAGCCACCCTGGGGACCAGCCTCCCTGGGGACCAGCCTCCCTGGGGGCCAGCCTCCCTGGGGGACCAGCCTCCCTGGGGGACCAGCCTCCCTGGGGTGCCAGCCTCCCTGGGGGCCAGCCTCCCTGGGGGCCAGCCTCCCTGGGGGCCGCCTGCCTGGGGGCCATCCTTCCTGCGGGCCAGCCTCCCTGGGGGCCGCCTCCCTGGGGGCCAGCCTCCCTGGGGGACCAGCCTCCCTGGGGGGCCAGCCTCCCTGGGGGCCAGCCACCCTGGGGGCCAGCCTCCCTTGTTGTCGTGGGGTCATCTGTGTGTACTGGGGTGCCACCAGTGTTATGGGTCACCTGTGTGTACTGGGGTGCCACCAGTGTTGTGGGTCACCTGTGTGTACTGGGGTGGTATACTGGGAGCTTCTCGACTTAAAGTTTGCTGTATTCCTTTCGTGTCTCCTGCCTCTCCCTCACTTCTCTTTTCTCTTTCTCTCTTTCCTCCCTTTGTTTTGCAACGCTTGTCCTCTGTTTATCTCTGTGTTTTCCACAATTCTATCTTTCCCCTCCCCCTCGTTCCCTCCATATCTATTTTTTTTCCTTCCTCCCCCTCCCTCTCTGCTTCCTTCCATTTCTCCCTTTCTATCTACTTCCTTGCTACCCTTCCTCCTTTTCTCTGGTTCATTGGTCGTTTTCCATTTTCTCTGTGACTATAAGCCTTCCATTTTCAGTCATCCATTTTCGTTCCTTTCCACTAAAATATTTCGTTTTAATTCCTTCTTCTCTCTCTCCTTTCCTCCCATTCCTCTTTTTCTCTTCTCCATTCTGCCAATCTCCATGTCGTGTTTCTCTTTTAATCAAATTAACTCTCTAATTGACTCTAAAATCTATATATTAGTCGATTAAGAGCTGAGAAGCGCGACCCAAGAGCCGTGGCCCAACCCTCGCAAATACAACTAGGTTAGTACTGTCTCTTAATTGTGATCTAGATAGGGTAATCAAGACAGGGTAATCCAGACAGGGTAATCTAGATAGAGTAATCCAGATAGGAAAATTTAGATAAGGTAATATTGACAGGGTAAAATAGATAAGGTAATCTAGATAGGTAATCGAGATTGGGTAATCAAGGCAGGGTAATCCAGACAGGGTAATCCAGACAGGGTAATCCAGACAGGGTAATCCAGACAGGGTAATCCAGACAGGGTAATGTAGACTGTGTAATCTAATTAGGGCCTCATTTTCACAAATACCGATGAATTGCTCAGGAACAAAAGAAGGAAAGAGCAAGTCGACAAGGTAAGAACAGGCAGCAAAAATCGGTACAAATGGAATGGGTGTAATAATAGGGTGACAGGAAGAAAATGAACTTAAGAATAAAAGGAGAAAGAAAAGTAATGAGAAAAATGGTGGGGGGGGGGGGGTAGGCTTATATTATGTCACGTTTGTTACTAAGGTTAGATCATCAGAGTATGTACTGTGAAAGGGAAGAGTGAACAGCAACAAAGCCAGGACTCAGGTTCACGTTGGGAAGGTTGTGTATCAGAGACGTGTCAACAAGACGGCGTCTGGGTAGAGTAGAGGCAGGATAGATTATTTTAGAAGACTAGTCAATATTATAAATGAACCTGGGTCCAGGGTTTGTTGCTGTTGACTCTTCCCTTTTATAGTGGATACTGGGATGCTCTAACCTTTCTAACAAACGTTACCTTACATAAGCTTACCCCCCTACCCCCATTTTTCTCCTTTTCTTTCTCCTCTTATTCTTACGTTCATTTTCTTCCTCTCACCCTATTATCACACCCATCCCATCCATACCCCTTTTTGCTTCTTGTTCTTACCTTGTCGCCTTGCTCTTTCCTTCTAGGAATTACCTCCTCGGACCTGCTCCTCACCTCACTCTTGCCTTACTGATGCCTCACTTCCTTCACAATTGACTTGATAATGGTCCAGGATGGACCGAAACGTCGTCGTCTATTCATCTTCTGGTGTGTTGTTTGGTCATCATATCTTCAGCCACGTTATTGTGACTCATCGTCTGCATAATGATTACCAATACCTGTTACTCAGATCACTTACTTAATTGAAGTGCTGACAAGCATGGGCAGTAAACCTGAACAACCAGACCCAAATCCCAGAGGAGGAGAGTTCAGCAAATTAAATGTTAATAATAAGCAGATTAACTGGGAGCAGATAAACCAAGACCACACAGAAATAAGGTGGACAGAACAGCTAGAATATGTAAACCTGAACCAGGACCTGGAAAAAATATGCTCGGTAGCACTAGATATATGCTCAAACCGCATACCTCTTAGAAAAAAGAGAAAGAGATGCAGATTGGAACGGGAACGGCGTTCCCTCTATAGGCGAATAATACGAATCGCAGAACAACTTGAGTCACACCCTATCTCAAGTACAGTGTAGAAGGCTAAATTGAGAAATAGAAACGATTGAGCTAAAGCTACATGAATCATACAATATCCAGGTGAGTGAAAGAGAGCAAAAGGCCATCAGTGAAATAGAGAGAAATACGAAATATTGTTTCTCTTATGCAAAATTAAGAGCAAAAAATTACATCTTACTAGTATAGAGCTTCTGCGCAAGTGAGATAGAACTTCACAGATGACAACAAAGAAACACACGAGAGATTGATAACAAAATAAATTCTTCATGGATGGGATTCAAACATCGAGTCATATATCAAATGTCCCCCTATCCCCCATTGGATGTTGAAGAAGCCATAGACAGTATGCCTATGCACTCTGCACCAGGCCCTGATTCTTGGAACTCCATATTTATCAAGAACTATAAAAAAACACTATCGAAGGACCTTCACATTCTTTGGAGACAGAGCCCAGATACTGGCATTATCCCTGACATACTAAAAACAGCACAGATAGCACTACTCCATAAAGGAGGAAATAAGGCAGAGGCAACAAATTACAGACCGATAGCACTAACATCATATATCATAAAAATCTTTGGAAGAGTGCTAAGAAGTAAGATCACAAAATACATGGAATCACAGCATTTCCATAACCCTGGACAACATGGTTTCAGAACAGGGCGCTTTTGCCTATCACAGTTGCTGGACCACTTTGATATGGCATTAGGTCACATAGAAGACAAGCAAAACGCTATTGTAATTTACACAGATTTCGCAAAAACCTTCGACAAATGTGACCATGATGTTATTGCACATAAAATGCGTTCAAAAGGAATTACCGGAAATATACGCCCATGGATATACAGTTTCCTGACTAACAAAACCCAATGTGTAATAGTCAACAAAATAAAATCCGGTCCATCAACCGTGAAGAGTTCAGTCCCCCAGGGTACTGTGCTTGCTCCAGTGCTTTTTCCTCAACCTCATATCGGACATAGACAAGGGCACAATCTTTAATACTGTATCATCATTTGGGGATAACACTAGGATTTTTATGAGATTAGATAACATAGAGGACACAGCAAACCTCCAATAAGACGTAAATCAGGTCTTTCTATGGGCTACAAAACTTAATATGGTATTTAATGAAGATAAGTTCCAGCTCCTGCGCTACGGAACAAATGAAAATATAAAACCCGAACCACGTACAAAACGCACTCAAATCATAACATAGAACGAAAAAGCAATGTGTACTTAGGTGTTCTAATGTCGGAAGACCTTACCTTTAAATAACACAATAAAGTAGCCTTCACAACTGCAAAAAAATGACAGGTTGGATAACAAGAACCTTTCAAACTAGAGATGCTATACCTATGATGATACTTTTCAAGACGCTAATGCTCTCAAGAGTGGAGTACTGCTGCACAATGACAGCCCCTTTCAAAGCTGGAGAAATTGTTGACCTGGAGAGCGTGCAGAGATCCTTTACTGCTAAAATCCACTCAGTAAAACATCTAAACTACTGGGACCGACTAAAGAGCCTAAATCTGTATTCTCTTGAACGCAGGCTGGAGAGATACAAAATAATTTACACGTGAAAAATAGTAGAAGGGCGAGTCCCAAACCTGCACCCAGAAATAACATTACATGAAACCAGGAGGCATGGCAGGATGTCCAGAATACCCCCGTTAAAAAGCAAAGGTACAACAGGTACTCTGAGAGAGAACGCTGTCAACATCAGAGGCCCGAGACTGTTCAACACGCTTCCACTACACATAAGGGGCATAACTGGCTGACCCCTCACAGTGTTCAAGAGAAAACTTGATAAACACTTTCAAAGGATACCTGATCAATCAGGCTGTGACTCATACGTCAGGCTGCGCGCAGCCGGCGTCCAACAGCCTGGTTGACCAGTCCAGCAACCAGGAGACCTGGTCGGGGACCGGACCGTGGGGACGTTGAACCCCGAAATAATCTCAAGGTAACCGCAAGATAAAGGTGTACGTGATGGGGGACCAATAAATAGGGGCCAATGGGGTGACGTAGAGGTAGTGTGTGTTAAGGGGGTGTTAAGGGGTGATGTTGAGGTAGTGTGTGTTAAGGGGTGACGTAGAGGTGGTGTGTGTTAAGGGGTGATGTAGAGGTGGTGTGTGTTAAGGGGTGACGTTGAGGCGGTGTGTCTTAAGGGGGTGTTAAGGGCATGAGAGTCTTGAGACAGCCGGTGTGTCGTTAATCACAGCATCCAATGGTGCTGTCTTGAAGGATCTGCCATCATGGTTCTGAGACCGAGAAATGAGGAGATAGAGGGGGGGGATGGGGGTAAGGGGGGGGAGACGAAGAGAGACGCAGTATAGCTGAGGAATGAGAAAGAAATGGGAGTAATTATGTGGACATGAATACATGCAGTTGAAGCCCCATGAAGGGGAATTATTGCAGGTAAGCTCTGTCTTTCGAGCACCGAAGCAGCAGATTGTCTTCACAAAAATCAACAATTATTAGCGAATTGAGGTGATTAACGAGGGGAAGGGAGTGTGGAAGGGAAGGGTGAGGAAGAGCAGTAAAGGTGGTGTTGGAAGGGAGAGGAGAGAAGCAGAGGAGACGAAGGAATTGAAGCAAAGACCAGAACAGATATTGTTAAGAGAATGGAGAAAAAATGAGAAATTAAGAGCGCGAGAGAGAAATACTTTCTCACTTTAATTTGTGTTTGTTCTGGCGGAGAGTCCACACATGGGCTGCATAGTATAGTACTGGTCTGACATATGTTGTTGTATACAATATCCGAAAAGCTTCGTTCTTTGTCAGTAGACATGGCGAATGTCCTCCAGCTCTGTATATGCCGCTGTGCCTCTTACGTTAAAGGCAAAGATATAACCCCTAGTCTATCTTTTGACTTCTAACTCAATCATCTACCTTCCCATCATTATATACTCTCCCTATAGCTTCGTCTACCTTCGTATCTCACACTACCAGTCAGTACACGAGAAAATCCGTAGGTTATCTTGAGATGATTTGGTTATCTTGAGATGATTTCGGGGCTTTTTTAGTGTCCCCGTGGCCCGGTCCTCGACCAGGCCTCCACCCCCAGGAAGCAGCCCGTGACAGCTGACTAACACCCAGGTACCTATTTTACTGCTAGGTAACAGGGGCATAGGGTGAAAGAAACTCTGCCCATTGTTTCTCGCCGGCGCCTGGGATCGAACCCAGGACCACAGGATCACAAGTCCAGCGTGCTGTCCGCTCGGCCGACCGGCTCCCGTCGGCAGGTTGGAGGCATTAGGATAACTGCATTCTCGAGGGTGTAGTAGTACTATAGATAGCAATCCTCTTGACCAAGTCGTGGTGTAGTCGCTAGCGTGTGTGCGTGAGAACACCCAGCGTATAGATTTGAGCCCTCATAATGGCTTCTACGGGTTTTCTCACTGATGCATTAAAATAGTGGTATTTCTGTCTGTGTATCAGTTGGTACACTTTGTTTCTCAAGCTCGTGCATCAGTCTCCGGCGTTGAACACACTTTACGGTGTTCTGGCAATCCAGAGAAAACGCTGCCTGTTCATCATTTTTTTTTTTACTGTACGGTCATTAACGTCTTGGCAAATCACTATAGCATATTTCTCAGATGTGGCTTTCATTCCGTGAAGCTGTATCACAGCATTGTGAAACAGCTTCACAGAATGCAAGCCACCAGTGACCCACCAATGACTTAACACGATATTAATGTCAATAATTCTGACCTATAGTTTAAGTGATTCAAGTCCATTCCTCTCCTTAGGTGTAAGAATAACATGAAGCGTCTTCTAGCTGTGTGGCAGCACTCCCATTCTCAGTGAAGCATTGTAGATTATTGAAAGATGTTCACCAGAACTTCACCTGCATTCTTGAGCAACCACAAGAACACTTTGTAGGTTGTCGGCTCTCAGTATCTACAGATACTCAAGCGGTCTCCCATACAGTACTCTGCTGTAACTTAGGGCTTTCGACACCTGCGAGATGTTTACAGTTTGGTCTGAACACGTGTTACAAGCTATTGTTTACACAGAGAACTATCACACTATAGTGATGCTCAGGGGAAGCCTCAGGAATCCTCGAGGGTGCAGTAGTATCCCAGGTTGCAATAATTTGGAGCATGTCGTGGCGTAGTTGGGTAGAGCGTGTGCCCGGCGCCACCCAGCCTTGAGCTTTACAGTCAGGTGTTATTCGTCTTGGGTATTTTCGTGTTAACTTCCTTCTCTTTGGTCGAGCCTCTTTGTTATTATGCTGTCTTCTGTTGTTATTCTGTTATTCTGAATAATATTCTGTTATTATTCTGTTATTCTGAATAATATTCTGTTATTCGGAATAATATTCTGTTATTCGGAATAATATTCTGTTATTATTCTGTTATTCGGAATAATATTCTGTTATTATTCTGTTATTCGGAATAATATTCTGTTATTATTCTGTTATTCGGAATAATATTCTGTTATTCGGAATAATATTCTGTTATTCTGAATAATATTGTTATTATTCTGTTACTCTGAATAATATTCTGTTATTATTCGTTGCCTTTTTTCCTAGTGGCTTAGGTACACTTTCTGACGGATGTCACTGTGCAGCTTTGGTTGTGTGTCTGTCTTTAAAGGGGGAGAGGAAGGCCCTATTGGCAACAATGACCAAATAGAACACAAAACAAAAGACAAGGAAGAAAGAGGTTGTGCCAAAGACAATATAGATAATAAAGACGAGAGAAGGAGGAGGAGAAATAGATACAGATAAACATCAGAACAGGTAAACGATAACTCGGTAATGGGAAATATGAAACGGGAAGCGAATAATGGAGAGAGAAAGAGGGAGAGACGGAGAGAGAGAGAGAGAGAGAGAGAGAGAGAGAGAGAGAGAGAGAGAGAGAGAGAGAGAGAGAGAGAGAGAGAGAGAGAGAGAGAGAGAGAGAGAGTGAGAGAAATGCGAAAATTACGATACTGATAAAGGCAGCGGAAAGGGAAGACTCGGGGAGAGGGAGAGATGAAAAGCGATAATGAATACGAAGATGGGAGGAGGAAGAGAGAGAGAGAGGTGAGCAAGAACTGGGATTAATTAAGCTAGGGAGGAGGAGGAGGAACAGGAAGGGCGATACAAACAAAGGGAAGTAATTAGAGGAGAAGCAAAGGGATAGATTTACACAAAAAGTTTGAGAAGGAGGAATAGGTAGAAGAGGGTAAAGGGAGGGGGTATAGAAGGAGGCGTTGAAGCACGATGAGTAAAGGAGCAAGGGAAGTGGGGAAGGTTGAGAATGGGTGATAAAGGGAAAATGAAGGAGAGAGAGAGAGAGAGAGAGAGAGAGAGAGAGAGAGAGAGAGAGAGAGAGACAGACAGACAGACAGAGAGAGAGAGAGAGAGAGAGAGAGAGAGAGAGAGAGAGAGAGAGAGAGAGAGAGAGAGAGAGAGAGAGAGAGGTTGACACGTAGATAAAGAGGAGATCAAGGGAGAGGAGAGTAACTGTGTTGACGATGCAGGAAGAGTCTTAAGAGGTCCGGAAGTCTTAAGACGGGATCCCCCAGACGTCGCAACTAGAGAAGGAAGGTGACATACGACGGGAAGAGGAGGAGGAGGAGAGAGATAAGGAACAAGAGATGAACAGAAGCGGGAAAGGACAACAGTAGAGAGGCAGAGAGACGGAGAGAGAGCAAGTAGGCCTATTGGAGGCTGTGACCAGCAGCCCTGATGTAGATCTAGTTGACTGTAGTGGGATACAGGCGCCACGAGGGGTAGTCGTAGGTAATAATACAACCTGCAACTCTTGGATAATACATCGCATTTTGACGTTAATTTTCCCCAACGCACAAACTATGGTGTTCTAATATCTGATAGCGGCGCACATATATATTCACGTTTTCTATAGGTGTGTAGTTCAGTCAAGCTAGGTTAGGTTCGGGTGTGGTAGTACACCGTCTTCTGTCCCAGTCTGTTGGTCCATTACACATATTGGTTCTTTCTGTTGGTCCATCACTACATATTGGTATTTCTTGTGGTCCATCACTACATATTGGTAATTACGGTGGTCCATCACTACATATTGGTATTTTCTGGTGGTCCATCACTACATATTGGTAATTACGGTGGTCCATCACTACATATTGGTATTTTCTGGTGGTCCATCACTACATATTGGTACTTTCTGGTGGTCCATCACTACATATTGGTACTTTCTGGTGGTCCATCACTACATATTGGTACTTTCTGGTGGTCCATCACTACATATTGGTACTTTCTGGTGGGCCATCACTGCATATTGGTACTTTCTGGTGGTCCATCACTACATACTGGTAGGTTTCACCAAATAGTACTAGTACTCTCATTTTAGGAGGATGGAGTGATGTTATAAATGAGAGCCACAGTGTAGAAAAGACCCATAGTAATGAAGGGGAGCCACAGTGTAGAAGAGACCCATAGTAATGAAGGGGAGCCACAGTGTAGAAGAGACCCATAGTGTTGTAGGGGAGCCACAGTGTAGAAGAGACCCATAGTGTTGTAGGGGAGCCACAGTGTAGAAGAGACCCATAGTGTTGTAGGGGAGCCACAGTGTAGAAGAGACCCATAGTGTTGAAGGGGAGCCACAGTGTAGAAGAGACCCATAGTGTTGAAGGGGAGCCACAGTGTAGAAGAGACCCATAGTAATGAAGGGGAGCCACAGTGTAGAAGAGACCCATAGTAATGAAGGGGAGCCACAGTGTAGAAGAGACCCATAGTAATGAAGGGGAGCCACAGTGCAGAAGAGACCCATAGTAATGAAGGGGAGCCACAGTGTAGAAGAGACCCATAGTAATGAAGGGGAGCCACAGTGTAGAAGAGACCCATAGTAATGAAGGGGAGCCACAGTGTAGAAGAGACCCATAGTGTTGAAGGGGAGCCACAGTGTAGAAGAGACCCATAGTAATGAAGGGGAGCCACAGTGTAGAAGAGACCCATAGTAATGAAGGGGAGCCACAGTGTAGAAGAGACCCATAGTAATGAAGGGGAGCCACAGTGTAGAAGAGACCCATGGTAATGAAGGGGAGCCACAGTGTAGAAGAGACCCATAGTAATGAAGGGGAGCCACAGTGTAGAAGAGAAACATAGTGTTGTAGGGGAGCCACAGTGTAGAAGAGACCCATAGTGTTGTAGGGGAGCCACAGTGTAGAAGAGACCAATAGTGTTGAAGGGGAGCCACAGTGTAGAAGAGACCCATAGTGTTGAAGGGGAGCCACAGTGTAGAAGAGACCCATAGTAATGAAGGGGAGCCACAGTGTAGAAGAGACCCATAGTGTTGTAGGGGAGCCACAGTGTAGAAGAGACCCATAGTGTTGAAGGGGAGCCACAGTGTAGAAGAGACCCATAGTGTTGAAGGGGAGCCACAGTGTAGAAGAGACCCATAGTGTTGAAGGGGAGCCACAGTGTAGAAGAGACCCATAGTGTTGTAGGGGAGCCACAGTGTAGAAGAGACCCATAGTGATGAAGGGGAGCCACAGTGTAGAAGAGACCCATAGTGTTGTAGGGGAGCCACAGTGTAGAAGAGACCCATAGTAATGAAGGGGAGCCACAGTGTAGAAGAGACCCCAAAGTGTTGAAGGGGAGCCACAGTGTAGAAGAGACACATAGTAATGAAGGGGAGCCACAGTGTAGAAGAGACACATAGTAATGAAGGGGAGCCACAGTGTTGAAGAGACCCATAGTGTTGAAGGGAAGCACAGTGTAGAAGTAAACATATAGAAATACCCTTAAAAGAAGACTAATATACCAGGGAGGTATATTGGGAAGGTATATCACCTACGATATTAGGTGGTGATTGTCGTAAACCAGGGAGGTATACCACATGAGATATAAGGTGGTAAATGTGGTGAACCAGGGAGGTATACTACATGAGATATAAGGTGGTATATGTGGTGAACCAGGGAGGTATACCACATTAGATATAAGGTGGTAAATGTGGTGAACCAGGTAGGTATACCACATGAGATATAAGGTGGTAAATGTGGTGAACCAGGGAGGTATACTACATGAGATATAAGGTGGTAAATGTGGTGAACCAGGGAGGTATACCACATGAGATATAAGGTGG
Organism: Procambarus clarkii; assembly: GCF_040958095.1. Classification (NCBI taxonomy): domain Eukaryota; kingdom Metazoa; phylum Arthropoda; class Malacostraca; order Decapoda; family Cambaridae; genus Procambarus; species Procambarus clarkii. Next base: position 15,208,257 of record NC_091179.1, read on the forward strand.
TATATGTGGTGAACCAGGGAGGTATACCACATGAGATATAAGGCAGTATATGTGGTGAACCAGGGAGGTATACTACATGAGATATAAGGTGGTAAATGTGGTGAACCAGGGAGGTATACCACATGAGATATAAGGTGGTATATGTGGTGAACCAGGTAGGTATACCACATGAGATATAAGGTGGTATATGTGGTGAACCAGGGAGGTATACCACATGAGATATAAGGTGGTATATGTGGTGAACCAGGTAGGTATACCACATGAGATATAAGGTGGTATATGTGGTGAACCAGGGAGGTATACCACATGAGATATAAGGTGGTATATGTGGTGAACCAGGGAAGTATACCACATTAGATATAAGGTGGTATATATGGTGAACCAGGGAGGTATACCACATGAGATATAAGGTGGTATATGTGGTGAACCAGGTAGGTATACCACATGAGATATAAGGCGGTATATGTGGTGAACCAGGGAGGTATACTACATGAGATATAAGGTGGTATATGTGGTGAACCAGGTAGGTATACCACATGAGATATAAGGTGGTATATGTGGTGAACCAGGTAGGTATACCACATGAGATATAAGGTGGTATATGTGGTGAACCAGGGAGGTATACCACATGAGATATAAGGCGGTATATGTGGTGAACCAGGGAGGTATACCACATGAGATATAAGGTGGTATATGTGGTGAACCAGGGAGGTATACTACATGAGATATAAGGTGGTATATGTGGTGAACCAGGTAGGTATACTACATGAGATATAAGGTGGTATATGTGGTGAACCAGGGAAGTATACCACATGAGATATAAGGTGGTATATGTGGTGAACCAGGTAGGTATACCACATGAGATATAAGGCGGTATATGTGGTGAACCAGGGAGGTATACCACATGAGATATAAGGTGGTATATGTGGTGAACCAGGGAGGTATACTACATGAGATATAAGGTGGTATATGTGGTGAACCAGGTAGGTATACTACATGAGATATAAGGTGGTATATGTGGTGAACCAGGGAAGTATACCACATGAGATATAAGGTGGTATATGTGGTGAACCAGGTAGGTATACCACATGAGATATAAGGTGGTATATGTGGTGAACCAGGGAGGTATACCACATGAGATATAAGGTGGTATATGTGGTGAACCAGGGAGGTATACTACATGAGATATAAGGTGGTATATGTGGTGAACCAGGTAGGTATACTACATGAGATATAAGGTGGTATATGTGGTGAACCAGGTAGGTATACCACATGAGATATAAGGTGGTATATGTGGTGAACCAGGTAGGTATACCACATGAGATATAAGGCGGTATATGTGGTGAACCAGGGAGGTATACTACATGAGATATAAGGTGGTATATGTGGTGAACCAGGGAGGTATACCACATTAGATAAGTACTTACTCTCTCTGCTCGTTTTAATATAGGAAAAACTTTCCCGGTTGTGCTGGATAGAAGCGACTCTAAACTTATAACTTTTTTTTAGATTTTCAAAGTTATTGGTTATGGATAAAAGGTGAAAAATTAACTATTACTAATAAAAAATAAAATGATAGATGTGTGTGGGGCAAAAGACAGATAGATATGATGATTAATAGATACTGGCGTGATAAGAGAACAAAAAGTTGACAGAAAACCAAATAAACGGATTCGTGATCCGACAGTCAGTCAGACAACTATATCCATCCCTCATCTTAAGGCAAACTTCTATCCCTATCCCCCCATCCCATCAACTTGTATTCTACCATCCCACCCACCCCCTTCCACCTCACCCCCACCCCTTCCACCTCATCCCACTCCCCTTCCACCTCACCCCTTCCCGCCTTCCACCTCATCCCACTCCCCTCTTCCACTTCCACCTCATCCCACTCCCCTCTTCCACTTCACCTCACCCCCTTCCACCTCATCCCACCCTCCTTCCTCCTCATCCCACCCTCTTCCACCTCATCCCACCCTCCTTCCACCTCATCCCACTCCCCTTCCACCTCATCCCACCCCTCTTCCACCCCATCACACATTCTATATTGACTTCACAACAGCAGTGACAGGGGAGGGACTTAGGCTAGTCTCTCAGTTGTTTTAATTAACGTCGCGTTCGTAAGCGAGAAGCGCAAGTTCGTATGGAAGGTCCAGAACAGTGGGAGAAGAGTTTCCAGCCCTTGTGTAAGGCCTGGAATATTGAGAAAGGTGGTTCCAAGCCTTTTGGAAGGTCCGGGTTGTTCGTATCGCGGGTTGAAATGTTCGCTTTTACAATGAATGAGATGGGCTCAGTTTAGACACAGAAAAACCCAGACACTCAACGCTGATGAACAGAGTTTCGTGAATTTAATGTGACTGGAAAGCCTTCCAGAATTGCTGGAGGTTTAAATTCTTCGCGGACCCTTTAGAATCTGAGTAAGACATTTTCCTTAAAGAATAGGCAGACCCTCGAGGCAATGGGTAACTTTTAGTGTCTATTTGGAGCAAATGAATCTATTTGTTGGAATCTGTGACTAGATCTCTAGGGCACATTAACATAATTTAAGAGATATGTGGATATACAGATGTTTCAAATAAAATTATATTCTCTTTGCAGCTGATGTTTTTATGTTTATCGTAGGTATAAAATATGGCTTTGTCAAACATATATTGTCTTCACAGACAGATATTGTATTTGCAAACATATATTGTCTTCACAAACATATATTGTCTTCACAAACATATATTGTCTTCACAGACAGATATTGTATTTGCAAACATATATTGTCTTCACAAACATATATTGTCTTCACAAACATATATTGTCTTCACAGACAGATATTGTATTTGCAAACATATATTGTCTTCACAAACATATATTGTCTTCACAAACATATATTGTCTTCACAGACAGATATTGTATTTGCAAACATATATTGTCTTCACAAACATATATTGTCTTCACAAACATATATTGTCTTCACAGACAGATATTGTATTTGCAAACATATATTGTCTTCACAAACATATATTGTCTTCACAAACATATATTGTCTTCACAAACAAATATTGTCTTCACAAACATATATTGTCTTCACAAACAAATATTGTCTTCACAAACATATATTGCCTTCACAAACATATATTGTCTTCACAGACAGATATTGTATTTGCAAACATATATTGTCTTCACAAACATATATTGCCTTCACAAACATATATTGTCTTCACAGACAGATATTGTATTTGCAAACATATATTGTCTTCACAAACATATATTGTCTTCACAAACATATATTGTCTTCACAAACATATATTGTCTTCACAGACAGATATTGTATTTGCAAACATATATTGTCTTCACAAACATATATTGTCTTCACAAACATATATTGTCTTCACAAACAAATATTGTCTTCACAAACATATATTGTCTTCACAAACAAATATTGTCTTCACAAACATATATTGCCTTCACAAACATATATTGTCTTCACAGACAGATATTGTATTTGCAAACATATATTGTCTTCACAAACATATATTGTCTTCACAGACAGATATTGTATTTGCAAACATATATTGTCTTCACAAACATATATTGTCTTCACAGACAGATATTGTATTTGCAAACATATATTGTCTTCACAAACAGATATTGCCTTCACAAACAGATATTGTCTTCACAAACAGATATTGCCTTCACAAACAGATATTGTCTTCACAAACAGATATTGTCTTCACAAACAGATATTGTCTTCACAAACAGATATTGTCTTCACAAACAGATATTGTCTTCACAAACAGATATTGTCTTCACAAACAGATATTGCCTTCACAAACAGATATTGTCTTCACAAACAGATATTGTCTTCACAAACGAATGATTTTTTTGCTTCCACAAAATAATAATATTATTTTTACAAACTAGTGATATTACACCCTCAAACACGCCGACTTTGACCTTTAACATGTAATAGTTTAGAATTATTACAATTATTTTCCAAATAATAATAATAATATATAATGAATCAGTAATAACAAATTATGTATTTGATTAATTATGTAATTTTTAAAAATATATAATTATATAATTATATTGATTATTGATTATATATTATATACTAAATTATTTTAGTTATATAATCAAAATTAATGTAAAAACTAATGACATAAAAATAATTTAAACTAATAATATCATCAGTATTAAGAGTTATGGATTTGTTATTTGAAAAGTTTTAACTAATGAGCATATCAGGTGCTCGTTTGTTCAGTCTAGTGTTCACTCCATTGTTCACTCCATTGTTCAGTCCAGTGTTCACTCCAGTGTTCACTCCATTGTTCAGTCCAGTGTTCACTCCATTGTTCACTCCATTGTTCAGTCCAGTGTTCACTCCAGTGTTCACTCCATTGTTCAGTCCAGTGTTCACTCCATTGTTCACTCCATTGTTCAGTCCAGTGTTCACTCCAGTGTTCACTCCATTGTTCAGTCCAGTGTTCACTCCAGTGTTCACTCCATTGTTCAGTCCAGTGTTCACTCCATTGTTCAGTCCAGTGTTCACTCCATTGTTCAGTCCAGTGTTCACTCCATTGTATGTTGACGTGTTTGTGACGAGTGTGTATGTTGACGTGTTTGTGACGAGTGTGTATGTTGACGTGTTTGTGACGAGTGTGTATGTTGACGTGTTTGTGACGAGTGTGTCTGTTGACGTGTTTGTGACGAGTGTGTATGTTGACGTGTTTGTGACGAGTGTGTATGTTGACGTGTTTGTGACGAGTGTGTATGTTGACGTGTTTGTGACGAGTGTGTCTGTTGACGTGTTTGTGACGAGTGTGTATGTTGACGTGTTTGTGACGAGTGTGTATGTTGACGTGTTTGTGACGAGTGTATATGTCATATGACATGTGACATGTTTGTGACGAATGTTGACGTGTTTGTGATAAGTTCCGACACCTTCTATACTGCCTTCTTCACTGCCTTTCTCGCTTCCTCCTCCTCCTCTACATTCTCTTATCCATTTTTACGTTGTCTTTTACCCCCCTCATATATATATCTTCCTATAGCTTCCCTCTTTTCCCCTCACTTCAATATTTCTTTTCCTTGTGCACTTTACCCAAGTGTGATGTCTTACCCTGGTTCCCTTCCCACTCAGGAGTGCCCTCGTTCATCTGTTCCACTTTCCATTACTGTCTTCACTCTGTCTTTCACGGTGGAGCCGTGATTGGTTCTGTGTCTTCACAAACGCTTTCGGGCCACATTGTACCGATGTAGGATCCTCGACGTCTTGGGAACTTCCTGGGACGTCTTACTGCTTTAGGATCCCCGACGTCTTGGGAACTTTCAGGGACGTCTTATTGCTGTAGGATCCTCGACGTCTTGGCAGCTTTCAGGGACGTCTTGCTGCTTTAGGATCCCTGACGTCTTGGGAGCTTTCAGGGACGTCTTGCTGCTGTAGGATCCCTGACGTCTTGGGAGCTTTTAGGGACATCTTGCTGCTGTAGGATCCCTGACGTCTTGGGAGCTTTCAGGGGAGTCTTATTGCTGTAGGATCCTCGACGTCTTGGGAGCTTCCAGAGACGGTATACTATTGCTGGATCGTCGACGTCATGTAAGCTGCCTAGGTCGTCGAACTGCAGCAAGATCCACGTCATGGAAGCCTCCAGGGGCGTCGAACTGCTGCAAGACCCATGACATTGAAGCCTCCAGGGGCGTCGAACTGCAGCAAGATCCACGACATTGAAGCCTCTAGGGGCGTCGAACTGCAGCAAGATCCACGTCATGGAAGCCTCCAGGGGCGTCGAACTGCAGCAAGATCCACGACATTGAAGCCTCCAGGGGCGTCGAACTGCAGCAAGATCCACGACATTGAAGCCTCCAGGGGCGTCGAACTGCAGCAAGATCCACGACATTGAAGCCTCCAGGGGCGTCGAACTGCAGCAAGATCCACGACATTGAAGCCTCCAGGGGCGTCGAACTGCAGCAAGATCTATGACATTGAAGCCTCCAGGGGCGTCGAACTGCAGCAAGATCCACGACATTGAAGCCTCCAGGGGCGTCGAACTGCAGCAAGATCCACGACATTGAAGCCTCCAGGGGCGTCGAACTGCAGCAAGATCCACGACATTGAAGCCTCCAGGGGCGTCGAACTGCAGCAAGATCCATGACATTGAAGCCTCCAGGGGCGTCGAACTGCAGCAAGATCCATGACATTGAAGCCTCCAAGGGCGTCGAACTGCAGCAAGAGCCACGACATTGAAGCCTCCAGGGGCGTCGAACTGCAGCAAGATCCACGACATTGAAGCCTCCAGGGGCGTCGAACTGCAGCAAGATCCACGACATTGAAGCCTCCAGGGGCGTCGAACTGCAGCAAGATCCACGACATTGAAGCCTCCAGGGGCGTCGAACTGCAGCAAGATCCATGACTTCACGGAAGCCTCCAGAGGCGCCGTAAAACAAGGACACAATGTTCGCATAAAGATCAGATAAGAGTGAAATAAGGCTGGAAATTCCCGATCACCAGCAAGCAAAGGATGGACGAGGCTTCACCGCTCGTGAAGGCTGAGCAGGGAGGGTTGTCACACACCTCAAGGTGCACCTTGATGTGTGTGTGACAACATGGGAAGGGGTGAACCACTATCGGGGGGGAGGAGAGGAGTAGGGGGTAGATCCAGATGGTTCTACCAGCAGGAGGAACCATCAGACTCTTCACGAGTGGTTGAAGCCGACAGGAAGTGACGTGATGCTGCACTGGGATGTTGCATGGCGATGTAAATGGCTAAATGAGATGCGCTTCACCAGCAACAAAAGTTATTGGCAATGCTAAAAAAAAATCTGAGACTGCTAGAGGAGGAAGAGCAGCAGCAGCAGAAGCAGCAGCAGCAGCAGCAGCAGCAGCAGCAGCAGCAGCAGCAGCAGCAGCAGCAGTAGAGATGCATTACAGAAGTTGATTCTTGCAGCAGGAGAGCCATGAATTACCGGGAGGCGATGCATTGCCAGGAAGAAGCCTGCTGTAGGAGGGTGAGGAGGGGGGCGGGGCTTGAAGAGCTCATGCGTCACACCGGGGCAGGAGCTAGGCCATACGTCACCCCGGGGCAGGAGCTAGGCCATGTGTCACCCCGGGGCAGGAGCTAGGCCATGTGTCACCCCGGGGCAGGAGCTAGGCCATGCTTCACCCCGGGGCAGGAGCTAGACCATGCGTCACCCCGGGGCAGGAGCTAGGCCATGCTTCACCCCGGGGCAGGAGCTAGGCCATGCGTCACCCCGGGGCAGGAGCTAGACCATGCGTCACCCCGGGGCAGGAGCTAGGCCATGAATCACCCCGGGGCAGGAGCTAGACCATGCGTCACCCCGGGGCAGGAGCTAGGCCATGCGTCACCCCGGGGCAGGAGCTAGACCATGCGTCACCCCGGGGCAGGAGCTAGACCATGCTTCACCCCGGGGCAGGAGCTAGGCCATGCGTCACCCCGGGGCAGGAGCTAGACCATGCGTCACCCCGGGGCAGGAGCTAGGCCATGCATCACCCCGGGGCAGGAGCTAGGCCATGCATCACCCCGGGGCAGGAGCTAGACCATGCGTCACCCCGGGGCAGGAGCTAGACCATGCGTCACCCCGGGGCAGGAGCTAGACCATGCGTCACCCCGGGGCAGGAGCTAGGCCATGCGTCACCCCGGGGCAGGAGCTAGGCCATGCGTCACCCCGGGGCAGGAGGCCGGGTGCTGCGCCTGCAGGGTGTTTGTCTCCCAGTTATCAAGATCCAACGCGACAAAAAGAAATTGAAGTCGTTTCTTCGTCACGGTTCACGGACTTCTAAACTCTGGTATTGGCTGGTGGCAGCTGAGATACAGGACCCGTCCTCTGCCTGTGTCCTCACCGCTGATGCTGCTGCCTCCACTACAGCTGCTGATGCTGTATCCTCCACTAGTGTCCTCCACTACAGCTGCTGATTCTGTATCCTCCATTACAGCTGCTGATGTGTCCTCCACTACAGATGCTGATGTGTCCTCCACTACAGCTGCTGATGCTGTGTCCTCCACTACAGCTGCTGATGCTGTGTCCTCCACTACAGCAGCTGTTGCTGTGTTCTCCACTACAGCAGCGGTTGCTGTGTCCTCCACTTCACCAGCTGCTGCCTCCACTTCACCAGCTGCTGCCTCCACTTCAGCATGCTTCCGTCACCGCCTCCTCTATTGTTACTGTTACTGCTGTTCTTTCTCTGGTTAACAAGGGAGAGAAGTAGGATTGTTGTTGTTGATGTTTAAGATTCGCTACCTGGCACAAAAAGTTTCTAGTTGCACGGGCTACGGTGAGCCCGTAGAGAAGCAGGAGTACCTGAGCGAGATTTAGAGAAAAGTGATGACGCAGAATTCTGGAACAAACAAAACAAGTGCATAAAGTATATAGAATAGCAAATAGAGGCACACACACACATGAATACACAGATACACACACACACACACACACACATTGTCAGAGTAGTTAACGGATGGTATGCATTAGGCAGTAATGTGGTGGAGGCTGACATACACAGTTTCAAATGTAGATATGATAGAGCCCAGTAGGCTCAGGAATCTGTACACCAGTTGATTGACAGTTAAGAGGCGAGACCAAAGAGCCAAAGCTCAACCCCCACAAGCACAAATAGGTGAGTACACAGATACACACACACATACACACACACACACCTTCACTACAGCATGTAGTGAAGGTGTGTGTGCATGTGAAGGACCTCGGGGTGAAGGACCTAGGGGGCCTCGTAGCCTGGTGGATAGCGCGCAGGACTTGTAATTCTGTGGCGCGGGTTCGATTCCCACACCCGCGGGAATTCGTTTCATGTTTCAACAGCTCCAAGGACAGGGGACGAGATCAATGCTGCTTTCAGCTTTTCGAATGACTGTTTGTGAAGAAGAAGATAGCCGCTTCGGCTATCTTTATGTTATGACGTCACAGATCGCGTAGTGTGTAAACGAGGATATCATTGTTATCTTTGATCATGTAACTCTTGATAACATTCCCTTCTCTTCACTCCCCCCCCCCCCCCCCCCACCATCTTTTGTATCTACCTTCCCTTTTTTTCTCTTTCTGGAACTTCTCTTCCCATCTTCTGTTACTTTCTCTTCACTTTTCTCCTCCGTTCTGCACCTCTTGTCCGTTCCACCTATCCGCTGTCGTCTCAAAATCGTTCCACCCTTCTGCTCCTTCTCTTCCATCTCCGCTTCGTTGTTACTTGTGTCCACTCTCTTCTCCTTTCTCTCCCTCCTCGGCCTGACTGACCAGCTCCGTCTCCCCTCGCCTCCGGCCGTCCGGCAAGGCTAGGGAAAATCTATTTAAGAGAAAGTTGTGTGGAACTTCCCGAGCCCCAGCAGGAGATCATAGTTCCTTAGTGGAGCATTGCCTTCACATTCTTACACACTCTCGCATATATATTGTATATATGTAATGTGTATTATTCATTATTTTGAATATGACTGAAGGCGAATAGTGAATCTGACTTGAGATATCGTTGAACTTTCTTATTTAGGTCGAGTCCTAAACAGTTATCTCTTCAGAGCTCACGTTGATGCCTTTTGAGGCCTGACACGGGTCGTTAAGTCCATTTCAGCATCCTTACAGGATATATATATATATATATATATATATATATATATATATATATATATATATATATATATATATATATATATATATATATATATATATGTATATATGTATATATATATACATTATATATATATATAACTATATATAATATATATATATATATATATGTATATATGTATATATATATACATTATATATATATATAACTATATATAATATATATATATATGTATATATGTATATATATATATATGTATATATATTTATATATATATATATATACATTATATATATATATATATATATATATATATATATATATATATATATTTTATATATAGTTATATATATATATATATATATATATATATATATATATATATATATGACTGAAAACTCACACCCCAGAAGTGACTCGAACTCATACTGCCAGGAGCAACGCAACTGGTATCTACAGGACGCCTTAATCCGCTTGACCATCACGACCGGACATAAGGAAGTGATAGCCGAAGCTATTTGAACCACTTCCCCGCCGGCACTCGGATGGTAATCTTGGGCATAGCATTTTATCAAATCACCTCATTCTTTGGGGCACACGTGAGGAACACAAATGCGAATAAGCCTGAATGGTCCCCAGGACTATATGCGACTGAAAACTCACACCCCAGAAGTGACTCGAACCCATACTGCCAGGAGCAACGCAACTGGTATCTACACAACGTGTGCCCCAAAGAAAGAGGTGATTTGATAAAATGTAATGCCCAAGATTACCATCCGAGTGCCGGCGGGGAAGTGGTTCAAATAACTTCGGCTATCACTTCCTTATATCCGGTCGTGATGGTCAAGCAGATTAAGGCGTCCTGTAGATACCAGTTGCGTTGCTCCTGGCAGTATGGGTTCGAGTCACTTCTGGTGTGTGAGTTTTCAGTCGCATATAGTGGTTTTAGGTACTGACGTGGAGAACGGAATATAAATATTTAAAATATATGTATCTATTATAATATATTAAGAACTTCCCGCACACAGTAAACAGTTTTCTCAAACGTATTCTTCAAAGGGACATTAACAAGAGCGTGAGAATCGTACCTGCAAAAACTTCCCACCAATTTACAGCCGGCTCCATTGGAGGCAATCCGCACCGCAAACGTTATTTTATAAAACCATTAAACTTTGGTTCCAGATTGCGTCCTTGGAACGATGGAGAGCTTCCAGTGAATGGTGGAGAGACTGTGAGTCTGGAGCCATTGCCAGGTCTCTGTCAGTGTTGCTGAGGTTGTGTGCTCGGACCTTTGGAACCTTGAGCGGTCTGTGGCTGCAATGGATGCGGTCCTGGAATGGATGCGGTCCTGGAATGGATGCGGTCCTGGAATGGCTGCGGTCCTGGAATGGATGCGGTCCTGGAATGGATGCGGTCCTGGAATGCCTGCGGTCCTGGAATGGATGCGGTCCTGGAATGGCTGTGGTCCTGGAATGGATGCGGTCCTGGAACGGCTGCGGTACTGGAATGGATGCGGTCCTGGAATGGCTGCGGTCCTGGAATGGATGCGGTCCTGGAATGGATGCGGTCCTGGAATGGCTGCGGTCCTGGAATGGATGCGGTCCTGGAATGGCTGCGGTCCTGGAATGGATGCGGTCCTGGAATGGCTGCGGTCCTGGAATGGATGCGGTCCTGGAATGGATGCGGTCCTGGAATGGATGCGGTCCTGGAATGGCTGCGGTCCTGGAATGGATGCGGTCCTGGAATGGATGCGGTCCTGGAATGGCTGCGGTCCTGGAATGGATGCGGTCCTGGAATGGATGCGGTCCTGGAATGGATGCGGTCCTGGAATGGCTGCGGTCCTGGAATGGATGCGGTCCTGGAATGGATGCGGTCCTGGAATTGCTGTGGTCCTGGAATGGCTACGGTCCTGGAATTGATGCGGTCCTGGAATTGATGCGGTCCTGGAATGGATGCGGTCCTGGAATGGCTGTGGTCCTGGAATTGATGCGGTCCTGGAATTGCTGTGGTCCTGAAATGGATGCGGTCCTGGAATGGATGCGGTCATGGAATGGCTACGGTCCTGGAATGGCTGTGGTCCTGGAATGGATGCGGTCCTGGAATGGATGCGGTCCTGGAATTGATGCGGTCATGGAATGGATGCGGTCCTGGAATGGCTGTGGTCCTGGAATGGATGCGGTCCTGGAATTGATGCGGTCCTGGAATGGATGCGGTCCTTGAATGGATGCGGTCCTAGAATTTATGCGGTCCTGGAATGAATGCGGTCCTGGAATGGATGCGGTCCTGAAATGGATGCGGTCCTGGAATGGATGCGGTCCTAGAATTTATGCAGTCCTGGAATGGATGCGGTCCTGGAATGGCTGCGGTCCTGGGATGGATGCGGTCCTGGAATGGATGCGGTCCTGGAATGGATGCGGTCCTGGAATGGATGCGGTCCTAGAATGGCTGCGGTCCTGGAATGGATGCGGTCCTGGAATGGATGCGGTCCTGGAATGGATGCCGTCCTGGAATGGCTGCGGTCCTGGAATGGATGCGGTCCTGGAATGGATGCGGTCCTGGAATGGATGCGGTCCTGGAATGGATGCGGTCCTGGAATGGATGCGGTCCTGGAATGGATGCAGTCCTGGAATGGATGCGGTCCTGGAATGGATGCGGTCCTGGAATGGATGCGGTCCTGGAATGGATGCTGTCTTTGAAAGGCCGCACAACTAATTGGGGAAATTATTCACGTTAGTAACTGTAACTATGTAATGACTATTAAGCATGTTAATTACTATGTCTCCTCGTGTATATATATATATATATATATATATATATATATATATATATATATATATATATATATATATATATATATATATATATGTGTGTGTACTCACCTAATTGTACTCACCTAATTGTGCTTGCGGGGGTTGAGCTCTGGCTCTTTGGTCCCGCCTCTCAACCGTCAATCAACTGGTGTACAGATTCCTGAGCCTATTGGGCTCTATCATATCTACATTTGAAACTGTGTATGGAGTCAGCCTCCACCACATCACTTCCTAATGCATTCCATTTACTAACTACTCTGACACTGAAAAAGTTCTTTCTAACGTCTCTGCGGCTCATTTGGGTACTCAGCTTCCACCTGTGTCCCCCTTGTTCGCGTCCCACCAGTGTTGAATAGTTCATTCTTGTTTACCCGGTCGATTCCCCTGAGGGTTTTGTAGGTTGTGATCATGTCCCCCCTTACTCTTCTGTCTTCCAGTATCGTAAGGTGCATTTCCCGCAGCCTTTCCTCATAACTCATGCCTCTTAGTTCTGGGACTAGTCTAGTAGCATACCTTTGGACTTTTTCCAGCTTCGTCTTGTGCTTGACAAGGTACGGGCTCCATGCTGGGGCCGCATACTCCAGGATTGGTCTTACATATGTGGTGTACAAGATTCTGAATGATTCCTTACACAGGTTCCTGAACGCCGTTCTGATGTTAGCCAGCCTCGCATATGCCGCAGACGTTATTCTCTTTATGTGGGCTTCAGGAGACAGGTTTGGTGTGATATCAACTCCTAGATCTTTCTCTCTGTCTGTTTCATTAAGTACTTCATCTCCTATTCTGTATCCTGTGCCTGGCCTCCTGTTTCCACTGCCTAGTTTCATTACTTTGCATTTACTCGGGTTGAACTTCAACAGCCATTTGTTGGACCATTCACTCAGTCTATCCAGGTCATCTTGTAGCCTCCTACTATCATCCTCTGTTTCAATCCTCCTCATAATTTTTGCATCGTCGGCAAACATTGAGAGGAACGAATCTATACCCTCTGGGAGATCATTTACATATACCAGAAACAGTATAGGTCCAAGGACTGACCCCTGCGGGACTCCACTTGTGACGTCTCGCCAATCTGAGACCTCACCTCTCACACAGACTCGTTGTCTCCTGTTGCTTAGGTACTCCTCTATCCACCGGAGTACCTTCCCTCTCACTCCAGCCTGCATCTCCAACTTTCGCACTAGCCTCTTGTGTGGCACTGTATCAAAGGCTTTCTGACAATCCAAAAATATGCAGTCTGCCCACCCTTCTCTTTCTTGCCTTATTTTTGTTGCCTGGTCGTAGAATTCAAGTAACCCTGTGAGGCAGGACCTGCCATCCCTGAACCCATGTTGATGCTGTGTTACAAAGGTCCTTCGCTCCAGATGCTCCACTAGTTTTTTTCGCACAATCTTCTCCATCAGCTTGCATGGTATGCAGGTTAGGGACACTGGCCTGTAGTTCAGTGCCTCCTGTCTATCCCCTTTCTTGTATATCGGGACTACGTTAGCTGCTTTCCAAATATCTGGCAGTTCCCCTGTTGCCAGTGATTTGTTATACACTATGGAGAGTGGTAGGCTCAGTTCTCTTGCTCCTTCCTTTAGAACCCAAGGGGAGATTCCATCTGGGCCTATAGCCTTCGTCACGTCCAACTCTAGTAAACACTTCCTTACTTCCCCACTGGTAATCTCAAACTCTTCCAGTGGTTCCTGGTTAGCTATTCCCTCACTTACCTCTGGAATTTCTCCTTGCTCTAAGGTGAAGACCTCCTGGAATTTCTTATTCAATTCCTCACACACTTCCTTGTCATTTGTAGTGAATCCTTCCGCCCCTATAGTGAATCCTTCCGCCCCTGTGTGTGTGTGTGTGTGTGTGTGTGTGTGTGTGTGTGTGTGTGTGTGTGTGTGTGTGTGTGTGTGTGTGTGTGTGTGAAAGCTGCATGAACGCGCAAGCCATATATCACTAAGAACTCTTTGACCCGGCCAGGATTCGAACGCATGCCGTCCAGGATCACCCCTAAACGTACACAGTACCGTGACCACCGCACCAACGATCGTCTGTAAGGATTGGTCAGTCCTGGTGCTTATTAACTAAGCTCCCTGACTGACCAATCCTTATAAACGATCATTGGTGCGGTGGTCACGGTACTGTGTACGTTTAGGGGTGATCCTGGACGACATGGGTTCGAATCCTGGCCGGGTCAAAGAGTTCTTAGTGATATATATATATATATATATATATATATATATATATATATATATATATATATATATATATATATATATATATATACATCATCGACATCATTAAAAGAAGCCTTGCCTCTGCTCAGTGTCCAGCGGAGAGAGAGCCCCGCAACCTACTGAACCGTGACTCTGTTAGCTTTGCCAGCCGACCAGACGGAATCACACTGCGACCGTGGAAGGGTGGCAGACAGTTGGCATGGGACTATACTTGTGTATCCACCCTGGCAACCACATACATCAACCTCTCTGCCGGCACAGCAGGAGCCGCGGCGACACGCAGAGAAAGAGACAAGTCAGCCAAGTACAGGCAATCAGATCATCGGTACAACTTTGTTCCAATAGGGTCTGAGACCCTAGGCCCATGGGGAGAGAGTGCAAGAAGGTTTCTTAAGGATCTTGGTTCCAAGCTCATTGACACCACAAGAGACCCTAGAGCAGCAAGTTTTCTCTTTCAGCGCCTCAGTGTCGCGATCCAGTGGGGAAATGCTCGCTGCATCCTCGGTTCCTGCCCGGCGTCAGAGGAGTTCGAGGAAACCTACAGCCTCTAGGAAGCGAACTTTTTTGTGTGTCCTCTTAATAATAATTTTTTTTATAAAATCAGATATGTAACTGTATAACCTTGCATAATAAAGTGTACACCATAAAAAAAGGGGGGTGGTAGGAGAAGCGAACACTCTTATGTATTCAGAGTTAAATGGCAAGTTTTTCCCTGAATGAAATTCTGGCGCATGCCCGGGCCGCACTGAGTCTAACAAGTGTGAGAAAGCTGCATGAACGCGCAAACCATAGATCACTAAGAACTCTTTTGAATCCTGGCCGGGTCAAAGAGTTCTTAGTGATCTATGGCTTGTGCGTTCATGCAGCTTTCTCTCTCACACACACACACACACACACACACACACACACACACACACACACACACACACACACACACACACACACACACACACACACACACACACAGGTATGATAGGGAAATGGGACAGGAGTCATTGCTGTAAACAACCGATGCTCGAAAGGCGAGATCCAAGAGTCAATGCTCGATCCTGCAGACACAACTAGGTGAGTACACACACACACACACACACACATATATATATATATATATATATATATATATATATATATATATATATATATATATATATATATATATATATATATATATATATATATATATATACGACTGTATTCCGGTTTCTCCTCTATCCGGGAATTATAACGATTGAATTAATTACGAATTGAGCATTTCAATGTAGATCTACACACAGCATAGAACTATTCTCCTCAAACGACTGTTCCCCAGAAAGCACTGTGCTTTCCTGCGACGAGGCTCGCGAGGGTACGATTGCGTGCTCTAATAACGAGCATTGAACGAATTACATGCCATAACGACCTGGCGTCTGGAATGACCTCGTAAATCCAGGGCCAACCATTGTCTCTTTTGCTTTATGTGATGACTGCGTGCTGGACCGCTGGCATCATTCTGCACGCTGAACCGCCGGCATCATTCTGCACGCTGGACCGCTGGCATCATTCTGCACGCTGGACCGCTGGCATCATTCTGCACGCTGGGCCGCTGGCATCATTCTGCACGCTGGACCGCTGGCATCATTCTGCACGCTGGACCGCTGGCATCATTCTGCACGCTGGACCGCTGGCATCATTCTGCACGCTGGACCGTCGGCATCATTCTGCAC
>NC_091179.1:15229568-15232068 GCF_040958095.1 Procambarus clarkii
TAGTAACAACACTGGTAACTGTAGCAGCACCAGTAACTGTAGCAGCACCAGTAACAACACTGGTAACTGTAGCAGCAGTAGGAAGACTCACAATTGTAGCAACAACAAAAGTCACATACAAAACAGCTTAAAAAATTAGGCCATATCATGGCAACAATAATTGCTATAATTCCACATCATTACTCCTTACAACCACACCAAAACAAACAGTCTGGAACTTTAGTCTTCCAAACACTCCAACAACGAGCAAACAAGATAAAGGTGTGAGGGGGAATGAGAGCAAAATGCAGGTTTAAATGCATGGGGCGGGCATTGTAACGGTGGGTGGTAATGGCTGCCCGTGAGCCAACTAGGTCACACAGGGGTCAGACCAGGTCACCAGCGGAGGTCAGGGAGGGAGAGACCATTAGTGAGGTTGATCCTGGTGGCTGATGCGGTTAGAGAGTTGCTTAAATGGTACGAGAAGAGGGGGATACGGGAGTGTGTACTCACCTAGTTGCTCTCGCCTAGTTATGCTTGCGGGGGGTTGAGCTTTGGCTCTTTGGGGCCGCCTCTCAACTGTCAATCAGTTTTTTTTCCCACACACACACACACACATCCCCAGAAAGCAGCCCGTAGCAACTGTCTACCTCCCAGGTACCTATTTACAGCTAGGGGAGCAGGTGTGTCATAGTGAAAGAAGCTCTGCTCAGCGGTTTCCGCCGGCCGCCGGGATCGAACCCGGACCCTGGGATTACGAGTCACAAGCGCAGTTCATTCAGCTACGGCGGCTGTGAATGTGTGTGTGTGTGTGTGTGTGTGTGTGTGTGTGTGTGTGTGTGTGTGTGTGTGTGTGTGAGTACGTACCTATTTGTGCTTGCGAAGGTTGAGCTCTGCCTCTTTGGTCCCGCCTCTCAACTGTCAATCAACTAATGTACAGGATCCTGAGCCTACTGGGCTCTATCATATCTACACTTGAAACTGTGTATGGAGTCAGCCTCCACCACATCACTTCCTAATACTTTCCAGTTGTCTACTACTCTGACACTGAAAAAAATCTTTCTAACGTGAGTGCCCAAAATGAGCCAAATGGCTCATTTGGGCACTCATTTTCCATCTGTGTTCCCTAGTGCGTGTGCCCCCTTGTGTTAAATAGTCTGTCTTGATTCAAAGGAATCCTATCAATTCCTTTGAGAATCTTGTATGTGGTGATCATGTCCTCCCCCCTAACTCTCCTATGTCCCAGCGACGTGAAGTTTAATTCCCGTAGTGTCTCCTGATAGTTCATGACCCTCAGTTTGGGCACTAGTCTGGTGGCAGACTTCTGAGCCTTCTCCAATTTAGTTTTATGTTTGACGAGTTATTGACTCCATGCTGGAGCTGCATACTCTAGGATTGGTCTGACATACGTGGTTTACAAAGTTTTGAATGATTTCTTACACAAGTTTCTAAAATTCGTTCTAATGTTGCCCAACCTGGCATATGCCGTTGATGTTATCCTCTGGATGTGAGCTTCAGGGGACAGGTCTGACGTGATATCAACCCCCAAGTCTTTCTCTCTGATTCTAGAAGAATTTCATCTCCCAAATGATACCTTGTACCAGGCCTCCTACTCCCTACACCTATCTTCATTACAATACATTTGCTCCGGTTAAACCCTAGCAACCATATGTTGGACCATTCCTTCAGTTTGTCCAGGTCTTCTTGAAGCCTCAAGCTGTTCTCCTCTGTCTTAATCCTTCTCATAATTTTGGCGTCGTCAGCAAACATTGAGAGGAATGAGTCTATACCCTCTGGGAGATCATTTACGTATATCAGAAACAGGATAGGTCCAAGTACAGAGCCCTGTGGGACTCCACTGGTGACTTCACACCAATCTGAGGTCTCACCCCTCACTGTAACGCTCTGATTCCTATTGCTTAGGTACTCCCTTATCAACTGGAGCATTCACTCTGTGTGTGTGTGTGTATGTGTGTGTGTGTGTGTGTGTGTGTGTGTGTGTGTGTGTGTGTGTGTGTGTGTGTGTGTGTGTGTCTGTGTGTGTGTGTGTCTGTGTGTGTGTGTCTGTGTGTGTGTGTGTGTGTGTGTGTGTGTGTGTGTGTGTGTGTGTGTGTGTGTGTGTGTGTGTGTGTGTGTGTGTGTGTGTGTGTGTGTAATCTTTCTTGTCCCTCAGGTAGCACAATCTCCCATGGGCGTCCTCTCAGGAAGCAGGGGCGTCCACAAACATCCCCTGGGAAACGAGCCAACCATTATTCAATGACGCGCTCCATGAAGAGTATCAGGAAGAACAAGCTTTCCATTGTCTTCTTCTCCAGTTCAAGTAATGGTGCTAACATAGCCTTCCCGGCCTGGTGCCCCTCCTGTGATAATTACTTCTCCAGTTCAAATGAAACAAAAACTAAGTTCAAAGGTCAAAACTAAGACTAAATTAAAAAAGATATAACTTCAAGTCTCCAAGAAAACAAACACTCGTTATGTTCCCAGGTCTTGGAAGGCTTCCAAGCAGACAAGTCTCGCAAGA
>NC_091179.1:15234568-15247068 GCF_040958095.1 Procambarus clarkii
GGATACGGTGTCTGTATTTCTCTCTCTCTCTCTCTCTCTCTCTCTCTCTCTCTCTCTCTCTCTCTCTCTCTCTCTCTCTCTCTCTCTCTCTCTCTCTCTCTCTCTCTCTCTCTCTCTCTCTCTCTCCCCCTGACTAGTGAACACGTCCAGACACACTAGGTACCCGTCCTGGGGGGCGAGGCCATGACCACTACATATTAGATCTCTCTCAACTCCTATATTCGGACAGCATGAGCAAGCATCGCGCCACTTCAGATGCTCACGACAAGTGCCCTTTATGCCAACTATGCTCACCTAGATGTGCCTGCGGAGGTTGAGTCTCAACTCCTCAGCCCCTCCCTTCCAACATTTTGTAGTTTAATGCAATAATTCGGTAAACTATTTTTAACTCTCTCACATTTATATTTAAAATTGCATAGTTTCAACCACTTCTTCGTTTAAGTTCATTACACTTGCTTGTAACTGTGATACAAGAGTTGTGTCTGGCACATATGTGACCCGTATGTGTGTGTGTGTGTGTACTCACCTAGTTGTACTCACCTAGTTGTGTTTGCGGGGGTTGAGCTCTGGCTCTTTGGTCCCGCCTCTCAACCGTCAATCAACAGGTGTACAGATTCCTGAGCCTATCGGGCTCTGTCATATCTACACTTGAAACTGTGTATGGAGTCAGCCTCCACCACATCACTTCCTAATGCATTCCATTTGTCAACCACTCTGACACTAAAAAAGTTCTTTCTAATATCTCTGTGGCTCATTTGGGCACTCAGTTTCCACCTGTGTCCCCTAGTACGTGTGCCCCTTGTGTTAAATAGACTGTCTTTATCTACCCTATCAATCCCCTTCAGAATCTTGAATGTGGTGATCATGTCCCCCCTAACTCTTCTGTCTTCCAGCGAAGTGAGGTTTAATTCCCGTAGTCTCTCCTCGTAGCTCATACCTCTCAGCTCGGGTACTAGTCTGGTGGCAAACCTTTGAACCTTTTCCAGTTTAGTCTTATCCTTGACTAGATATGGACTCCATGCTGGGGCTGCATACTCCAGGATTGGCCTGACATATGTGGTATACAAAGTTCTGAATGATTCTTTACACAAGTTTCTGAATGCCGTTCGTATGTTGGCCAGCCTGGCATATGCCGCTGATGTTATCCGCTTGATATGTGCTGCAGGAGACAGGTCTGGCGTGATATCAACCCCCAAGTCTTTTTCCTTCTCTGACTCCTGAAGAATTTCCTCTCCCAGATGATACCTTGTATCTGGCCTCCTGCTCCCTACACCTATCTTCATTACATTACATTTGGTTGGGTTAAACTCTAACAACCATTTGTTCGACCATTCCTTCAGCTTGTCTAGGTCTTCTTGAAGCCTCAAACAGTCCTCTTCTGTTTTAATCCTTCTCATAATTTTAGCATCGTCCGCAAACATTGAGAGAAATGAATCGATACCCTCCGGGAGATCATTTACATATATCAGAAACAAGATAGGACCGAGTACAGAGCCCTGTGGGACTCCACTGGTGACTTCACGCCAATCGGAGGTCTCACCCCTCACCGTAACTCTCTGCTTTCTGCTTCTCTGTGTGTGTGTGTGTGTGTGTGTGTGTGTGTGTGTGTGTGTGTGTGTGTGTGTGTGTGTGTACTCACCTATTTGTACTCACCTATTTGTGCTTGCGGGGGTTGAGCTTTGGCTCTTTGGTCCCGCCTCTCAACTGTCAATCAACTGGTGTACAGATTCCTGAGCCTACTCGGCTCTATCATATCTACATTTAAAACTGTGTATGGAGTCAGCCTCCACCACATCACTGTGTGTGTGTGTGTGTGTGTGTGTGTGTGTGTGTGTGTGTGTGTGTGTGTGTGTGTGTGTGTGTGTGTGTGTGTGTGTGTACTCACCTATATGTACTCACCTATATGTGCTTGCAGGATCGAGCATTGACTCTTGGATCCCGCCTTTCTAGCTATCGGTTGT
Source organism: Procambarus clarkii (assembly GCF_040958095.1). Taxonomy (NCBI): domain Eukaryota; kingdom Metazoa; phylum Arthropoda; class Malacostraca; order Decapoda; family Cambaridae; genus Procambarus; species Procambarus clarkii. The sequence continues at coordinate 15,236,530 of NC_091179.1, forward strand.
TTACAGCAATGACTCCTGTCCCATTTCCCTATCATACCTAGTTTTAAAAGTATGAATAGTATTTGCTTCCACAACCTGTTCCCCAAGTGCATTCCATTTTTCTACTACTCTCACGCTAAAAGAAAACTTCCTAACATCTCTGTGACTCATCTGAGTTTCCAGTTTCCACCCATGTCCCCTCGTTCTGTTATTATTACGTGTGAACATTTGATCTATTTCCACTTTGTCAATTCCCCTGAGTATTTTATATGTCCCTATCATATCTCCTCTCTCCCTTCTTTTCTCTAGTGTCGTAAGGTTCAGTTCCTTCAGCCGCTCTTCATATCCCATCCCTCGTAGCTCTGGGACAAGCCTCGTCGCAAACCTCTGAACCTTCTCCAGTTTCTTTATGTGTTTCTTCAGGTGGGGGCTCCATGATGGCGCGGCATACTCTAAGACGGGTCTCACGTAGGCAGTGTAAAGCGCCCTAAAAGCTTCCTCATTTAGGTTTCTGAATGAAGTTCTAATTTTCGCCAGTGTAGAGTACGCTGCTGTCGTTATCCTATTTATATGTGCCTCAGGAGTTAGATTGGGTGTCACATCCACTCCCAGGTCTCTTTCTCGAATCGTTACAGGTAGGCTGTTCCCCTGTGTGTGTGTGTGTGTGTGTGTGTGTGTGTGTGTCCCCTCGTTATACAGGTAATTCCCTCGTAATATGACGGTAATAGACAGTGCTACGTCTCCTGTGCCAATTCCCCTGAGTATCTTATATTCTGTGAACATGAGCCCTTTATTCATCCCGTCCGGTAGTGTGCAGCAGTCCAATTTCGTCAATCATTGCTAGCAGCTCACGCTACTTTGAGATCTGAACGAGAATTTTTGCATAACTTTGAAATTTTAATGGGTTTTGTCCTTTCTCTGGTCGGAATATTTGATTGAGCTGCATACTCGTGAGTGGGTCTCTCGTAGGTCGTATATAGAACGGACGTTGGCCAGTTGGGCATGTGCACATGTGTTTATACAGAGTTATATAAGTCTTCTCTCCGGTATTTCTTGTTAGGAACTGTTCCCCTTCACTTTTCACCGTGTAGCTGGGATCTTCCGTCTCTTTCCATTCTCGTAACATTGCCCGTGGCTGGTTAAAGTCTAGTAGCCACTTTCCACTCAGCCTTTGGAAAGGCGGACGTTGCTGGCTCAAGTTGAACTGCTGCAATGTGATTTTTATTCAGCTGCGCCAATTCACACTGGACAAAAATTTAATTTTCTAAGCCTATTAGATCTGTTTCCTGGCGAGGAACTGCCCTCGTAGGTGGCGTGGACCTGCCCTCGTAGGTGGCGTGGACCTGCCCTCGTAGGTGGCGAGGACCTGCCCTCGTAGGTGGCGAGGACCTGCCCTCGTAGGTGGCGAGGACATGCCCTCGTAGGTGGCGTGGACCTGCCCTCGTAGGTGGCGAGGACCTGCCCTCGTAGGTGGCGTGGACCTGCCCTCGTAGGTGGCGTGGACCTGCCCTCGTAGGTGGCGAGGACCTGCCCTCGTAGGTGGCGAGGACCTGCCCTCGTAGGTGGCGAGGACCTGCCCTCGTAGGTGGCGAGGACCTGCCCTCGTAGGTGGCGAGGACCTGCCCTCGTAGGTGGCGAGGAACTGCCCTCGTAGGTGGCGAGGAACTGCCCTCGTAGGTGGCGAGGAACTGCCCTCGTAGGTGGCGAGGACCTGCCCTCGTAGGTGGCGAGGAACTGCCCTCGTAGGTGGCGAGGAACTGCCCTCGTAGGTGGCGAGGACCTGCCCTCGTAGGTGGCGAGGACCTGCCCTCGTAGGTGGCGTGGACCTGCCCTCGTAGGTGGCGAGGACCTACCCTTGTAGGTGGCGAGGAACTGCCCTCGTAGGTGGCGAGGCGACCAGATAGCCACATTTACCCCCCCCCCCCCTGTGCTCAGTGCACACACACACTGCCCCAGGGGGGGGGGGTGGCTCGAAACTGCACGAAAATATCACTTTGTCGCGATAACATGGCTTGAATTTGACTTTTGCTGTTATACCCATTTCTGTCGGGAGAGTTGCTAGGCTGGCTGCTGATGTCGGAGTGATATCACGAAGGGGAAGAGTTTTGTGATATCACACACAGTGGCTGGGTTATCCACCTGTGATATCACAAAGGAGGGGGGTATAGGAGGGGGGGGGGTACCCGAGAGTCTGGTCCACTCTTAACATGATTCCAGGAGATTGTTCCAAAGTGTAACTCGTTAAGCGTTTTTATTTCTAGTGTGGAGCTTCCCCGCTGACTGTGTTCTCTCACAGCCGGCTCTCAACGAGGACATTTGCTGAGGAGAGTGGCACTATTACCACCAGTGTCCAGGCTGGCATAGTGGCACTATTACCACCAGTGTCCGGGCTGGCATAGTGGCACTATTACCACCAGTGTCCAGGCTGGCATAGTGGCACCATTACCACCAGTGTCCAGGCTGGCATAGTGGCACTATTACCACCAGTGTCCAGGCTGGCATAGTGGCACCATTACCACCAGTGTCCAGGCTGGCATAGTGGCACTATTACCACCAGTGTCCGGGCTGGCATAGTGGCACTATTACCACCAGTGTCCAGGCTGGCATAGTGGCACTATTACCACCAGTGTCCGGGCTGGCATAGTGGCACTATTACCACCAGTGTCCGGGCTGGCATAGTGGCACTATTACCACCAGTGTCCAGGCTGGCATAGTGGCACTATTACCACCAGTGTCCGGGCTGGCATAGTGGCACTATTACCACCAGTGTCCGGGCTGGCATAGTGGCACTATTACCACCAGTGTCCAGGCTGGCATAGTGGCACTATTACCACCAGTGTCCGGGCTGGCATAGTGGCACTATTACCACCAGTGTCCAGGCTGGCATAGTGGCACTATTACCACCAGTGTCCGGGCTGGCATAGTGGCACTATTACCACCAGTGTCCAGGCTGGCATAGTGGCACTATTACCACCAGTGTCCGGGCTGGCATAGTGGCACTATTACCACCAGTGTCCGGGCTGGCATAGTGGCACTATTACCACCAGTGTCCAGGCTGGCATAGTGGCACTATTACCACCAGTGTCCAGGCTGGCATAGTGGCACCATTACCACCAGTGTCCAGGCTGGCATAGTGGCACTATTACCACCAGTGTCCAGGCTGGCATAGTGGCACCATTACCACCAGTGTCCAGGCTGGCATAGTGGCACTATTACCACCAGTGTCCGGGCTGGCATAGTGGCACTATTACCACCAGTGTCCAGGCTGGCATAGTGGCACTATTACCACCAGTGTCCAGGCTGGCATAGTGGCACTATTACCACCAGTGTCCAGGCTGGCATAGTGGCACTATTACCACCAGTGTCCGGGCTGGCATAGTGGCACTATTACCACCAGTGTCCAGGCTGGCATAGTGGCACTATTACCACCAGTGTCCAGGCTGGCATAGTGGCACTATTACCACCAGTGTCCAGGCTGGCATAGTGGCACTATTACCACCAGTGTCCGGGCTGGCATAGTGGCACTATTACCACCAGTGTCCAGGCTGGCATAGTGGCACTATTACCACCAGTGTCCAGGCTGGCATAGTGGCACTATTACCACCAGTGTCCGGGCTGGCAGGAGACCGGCGAACCCGGATGTAAATTATGTTCCTGTTGGTGTTGTCTCGTGGTTCTCAAGAGCTTCGCCAGGCGCAGCAGAGGCAGCACTTATGACGACCTGTTGTTGTTTTAGATTCAGCCACTTAGAACAAAAGTTCAAAAGTAGCACGGGCTATGGTGACCCCGCAGTGTACTTACCTGGCACAGGAACGGGGCTGTTGTATGATGACCGAACCACTCGTCAGAAAATGCATCACCAACGACGACGTTTCGCTCCGTCCCTGGACCAATATCAAAGTCGTGTAATGGTCTATAAGGACGGACCGAAGAACGTTGTCGTTTCTTCATTTTCTGATGAGAGGTTCGGTCATATCTTCACCCAACCGGTGAAGCCGATTGGGGAGCCGGTCGGCCGAGCGGACAGCACGCTGGACTTGTGATCCTTTGGTCCTGGGTTCGATCCCGGGCGCCGGCGAGAAACAATGGGCAGAGTTTCTTTCATCCTATGCCCCTGTTACCTAGCAGTAAAATAGGTACCTGGGTGTTAGTCAGCTGTCACGGGCTGCTTCCTGGGGATGGAGGCCTGGTCGAGGACCGAGCCACGGGGACACTAAAAGCACCGAAATCATCTCAAGTTAACCTCAAGATAACCCAAGAGTCTCTGGGTGTTTACTAAGTCTTAGATTTGACCTTCCAGCATCTTAAGTTTTTTTCCTCAAAACAAAATCAATTAAAATTGATAATTGTTATCTCTGTGGCTTTTTATCCTCCTGGAAGGTATTTAAACATGCCAATGACATTTCAGGTGAGTTGGTGTTGACGTCAAGTTGCGAGGGCCGTGCAATATGCAACGCCTCACTCACCCTTCAACATTTCAACTCACTCTCAATTTGTCACCATGTTAAAAATTCAACTGATTTACCTAACCCAAAATGTTAAAATCCCAGCCAAGCACCTAACCGATAAAGACCCATGCGACTCAAACGTCAGTATTTCGATGCTTCAATTTTTTTTTTACTAATTGGTCGTATTTGTAACGGATTGATCAATTCCACCCCATCCCCCCCCCCACCCCTGATCAACCTGATCAACCAGGCTGTGACTCATACGTCAGGCTGCGAGCAGCCGAGTCCAACAGCCTGGTTAATCAGTCCGGCAACCAGGAGGCCTGGTCGACGACCGGGCCGCGGGGACGCTAAGCCCCGGAAGCACCTCAAGGTAACCTCAAGGTAACCCCCACCCTTAAAAAAAAAAAATCTATGTTAGGAGAGAGGACGCTGTTGATTTTCTCACTCACCAAAGAATCATTGATATTTTCCTGGTCGCAAACATCACTCGCTTCAGGGCTATTATTATTTTTTTTTAGTTTATCTTAATGCGATACGTATTTTTGTCCATGTGACTGGCGCCTATTTTAATTGTATTAAATTAAATTACGGGAATAATTTTAACTGCTTAGTAATCCCCCATTTTTGTATATATATAACTTCAACAGTTTGCAATATTTTGATGCGAGATTGAAATTCCTGGCTGATACAAGCGCCGCCTCTTGTTAACCTTCGCCTCGCATAGTTTCATATTCTAATTTTGTTTTATGATGTAATAAGCATTATTAACGCTCAGTATATTATACATATTAAATTTTAATCAAGCTTAAACATTATATGCTTTCAAATGTTGTGTTTGTGTTGGGAAACCTCTTGACTGTCATCGCGTGGTCTTACCTGTGTTTCCGAGGGTGAGCTCCAGCTCTTGAGCCCCGGTGAAAACTCATCCTCGATGAAGTGTGTGTCATCATATCTGGAATTTGAGGTCCGTGTGGAGTTCGAATCCACTTCATATTGTTTCCCCTGTCCCACGTGACTTTTCCTTCTCACACTGCCCCTCAGACTGGTAACCCTTTCTCATTTCGCATGTTTTCCCTTAATCCTGATCTCAGACCTACCAGACAGAATGTCCCTACCCACGCTGTCTGTTTCCCGTTAGTATCTTGCATGTTGTGAATATGTCTCCCCAGTGTTTCGTTCCATCTTCAGCGATGTGTGGCTTTTACGTCCTCGTGTTCCAAGCCTTAGCTGTATGGAGGGGAGGGAGCTCCTTCCTCATTATAGAGCTGGATGGATGTAGAGGTGGGTTACTCAGCCTCATTATAGAGCTGGATGGGTGTAGAGGTGAAGCCCCTGCCTCATTATAGAGCTTTTCCCCATGAGCAGCCTGGCGTAGAGAGCTCTCACTGATTAACTGTCGCCCGAATTATTACGCTTGTGTGAGGCGCAGAAAGAGAGAGAGAGAGAGAGAGAGAGAGAGAGAGAGAGAGAGAGAGAGAGAGAGAGAGAGAGAGAGAGAGAGAGAGAGAGAAAGAGAATCCCACATAAAAGAATGTAGAATGTTGTGTGAGGCGCAGAGAGAGAGAGAGAGAGAGAGAGAGAGAGGGAGAGAGAGAGAGAGAGAGAGAGAGAGAGAGAGAGAGAGAGAGAGAGAGAGAGAGAGAGAGAGAGAGAGAGAGAGAGAGAGAGAGAGAGAGAGAGAGAGAGAGAGAGAGAGAGAGAGAGAGAGAGAGAGAGAGAGAGAGAGAGAGAGTGAGAGAGGGAGAGAATCCCACATAAAAGAATAAGAAACAGAGAGATAAGAAACGGGACAGACAAATAACAAGAAGTTGCCTCTAACATCAGTCATAATCTTTACCTAGTTTGAGCTTTAGCGTTGAAAGTATTTGAATCATATTTAAAGTGTCTAGATGCTCCCTCCAGAGAATTCCAGATTTTTTGCACATACTGTGTGTTTGTATATATATCTATATAAATAAAAATGTTAATGTCCGTTTGCTCAAAATCGCTAATCTTGGAAAGTTCTTCACTGATTGCTTTGATATTTTGACACTATGTTTCATTCGCATACGAGCGTGTTTTTATATATCTACCATATACATGCTACACCTGTGACAGGTAAAAACATGCTTTTTTGAAAAAAGCGCCATCTGTTTGACGTAAAAGCAACACACGCTGTAATCTTCAAAAGTTCTTCACCGATTGCTTTAAATTTTGACGCAACATTCCATTCGAATACACTCATGCTTTTATATACCTACTATATAGATGCCACACCTGTGACAGGAAAAAGCAAGTTTTTTTTATTGAAACAGCGCCATCTGTTAGACGTAAAGGCAACACACGCTACAATAAATATGTTACGATTCCATTTCCATGTTTCCGATTGCATTGATAAATAGAATTTTCATAGATTTCAATTTATTTTCATTTGGATTTAATTATTTTGTGTGACATTGTGTTGGAATTGAGCTATGTTGTTTACCATACAATTCATTTTGTGAGTATAGCTTATATTTTGATTTTTTTAGTTTTAATTTTTTTTAACTGTTTTTCTCATTTGTCAGTGATGGAAACATCAGCTCATTTGATTTTCCCATTTTTCTGATGGGAAGATTAGATCAGAATGCAATGGACGAGAAAGAGGGGAATGGTGGGTAGGACGAGGGGATGGAAGTGGGGGATGGTGGGGAGGTCTAAGGAATGGGGGAGGGGGGTAATGGCGGGGAGGACGAGGGGACAGGGGAGTGGGGTGTAGGAAATTTCCAACACCCAAATACTAAACTCTAGTGCAATAATATAAATTTATTGTACCAATAAATCTAATTTACTAACACTATTGACAAGTAGCGTAGCAACATTAAATCTTATTAATATGAAGCGTAACGCTGCCAAATTCTTCCTAGATGTGAAAAAATGGCAGAAGCATGGCTGCGCTTCCGTCAGCCGTCCAGCTCACAAGAATAAATTACACATATTCATAAACCGAATTAAACCCAGTCTAATCTTGTTGAATTTATTTAGGAATATAGATTGGAAATGGTTTTAGTTCAATTTAGCAAATTATATTGCCGTTTATTGGAAAGAGTTTTATACAGCTACTATCAGCTGATCCAGTAAACAAAGTAATGAGCTAAAATTCACCTACAAATATAGGTATTTCTTCTAACGTCATTTAGATAAAATGATAGACACAGCGAGAAATTATCTGCTGTTACATAAAGTACGTTATTGTGACGTAAAATAACGTCAGCAATATCTTCATCAATTCGGGAAATAGAATAAAATATTGTGAATTATTTTCCAAGTTTCCACCATCCGGCGCTAGGTGGCATGCGGAGCATTCGCTAGAGAGACTTGGCAGAGATAGAAGCCATATTGGAATGGTGTCCTGAAGCTGGTCTTTATTATCGTCTTATTCTCGGGGCATCCGTGCATTATTGAACCTGAGACTGATTCGACAGTTTCATCTTAATATGGACACCGCGTTCGGCAGGGTTAAGTACCCTAAAATATATTGTTGTGGCCATAACTTATATTTTATGTAGGGTACCGTGTCCGTTAGGACGCAAGAACACCAAAATAACTCCCGTGAGTGTAATTATCTTGCCGAATCAGCTCTAATTTTATGAGAGTGCATGTAAATATATACTCTTAAGTAGAAATTTCATGAATTTAATATTTCAGAGTGGAGCTAGCTACACAGGAAGCGTACTCCATCCTGAGGAACCACGTGACACCCGAGATAACAGCCGTTGACAGGATTAGACGGGTCATTGAGCTGTCGGACGTATTCTCCCTTCGTCTTTGGCAGCTAAGCTTCCAAATGTTCAAATTTAGTAGTTAGTGTACTAACCCATGCTGCAATTTATTTCTGATTTATTTATGAAAATGCCATATCTATGTTAGAAGTAGATTAACATTACAGAATTTACCCCCCCCCCAAAAAAAAAAGATGTGTAGGGGAATCACTCCACTGTATATACAAGTTTTTACAGTCCACTTCTCTACTTTTATTCCGAATTAATTATTTACTTAAATATTATATGATATTAAATAGTGGAGAAAAAATTCATCACTTTTTATAGTCCTTCGTACCTGGATCCTAATAAGTATCAGTTAATAAATAAACTAACAAATTACTAACACAGATAATATTATATGTGTTGAGTCAGGAGTTAAGCTATCTATAATTATATTAATATTTACGGCCATCAGTAGACCGCCACCTATTATAGCCTAACTCAATTATTCATAATCACAATTTAACTAAACATTTCCATCCCTGCCAGGCTAAGGCCTCATGTATAAAGTGGCCTTAGTGGGCCATAGTCAGCTGCCCACAACACTGAGTCACATACCTCACACTAAAGTGAGAATATTTAGATCTCCTGGAGAAACATCTCACAATTTTTATAATAACCCTGTGTTAACACCGCATTAGACTGGCCAAACCATTTAACAATTATTTATCTTGGTGGCAATGCTACTCATCCTACTTAACACCCAGCTGAAATAATTGATAATCTTAGAAATATTATTAATCCCTTTAAGGAAAATAGTAGCACTGTTGTATTTACTTTAGTGAAACCTCGCCAACCAAGAAGTAGTAACCATTAGGGAGGGAGTCCAGAATTTTACAAACGTGCAGGATAATATAAATTTTCCGCTAAGAAGAAGGATGAGATTGAGAATAAAAACATAGCACTGCTACAAAAATGTGTACATCATTATTATTATTATTGTACCATATGCCAACCCACATAGGGTAGGATTTTTTAGACTGGAATTGTACTGAATCATGTACAACTCTTGCCTAACCTATTATTAGCTACTTTGTTAGGTAGAATTAATATCAGACTAGTACTGTATTAAACAGCACTGGTTAATTATTATTTAATGTTTTGCAGACCCTAAGCAGGGAGGGGCTTATTATTTTATGTAAACTGTGTATTTATATTTGATTACATATCTTATAGTTTTCATCTTTGAGTGTTACTAGGTGTCACTATACCAACCGAAGGTGAACGAGAAGGACTAGTCCGAGGTATTACCATAGTGACATCAAAGTACCACTCAAATCTTATATATTTCATGTTAAGGTAGGGAAGCTAAATTCTACACGAGGTAGGATTATGTAGCCTAACCAAGAAAGGTACATAGCAGGATATTATCACGATACTTACATCAACTAAATGAACAAGTATCCTAGTTATATAAGTAACAACTGTTCAAGTCCTGCCAAGCTTGAAAAGACAGTCACCATGGCTATTCCAGACAAATTGAGGTGATCCCTGTTAGGCTTTAAAGGTCATTTAACGAGATTGCTAAATAAGTCAGAGAACTTATCTAAGGCAACACCTGTTGACTGTAATCAACCAGAAATATATCTAAGAGTAGCTGACCGCAAATCTGAACAAGTTAAGACTATGATTCAGTCGTATGTCAGTGTGGTGAACAATAGTGACACTGATCCTGATGAAATATACCAGATCATAGGAGAAACATCTCAGTATGAAGATGATACTCAAGATAAATTCAATCTTCTACTTAATGTATTGAATACACATAAAGTAACACCTAATGTAACTATATCTCAACACAGTACAGCTCTAACAGAGGCACGTTTACTTTCTTTAGACTTGCCCACCTTTGCTGGACTGGATGAAGAATATTGGGATACATTTTGGACTTCTTTTAATGATGCTTATATACATTCTAAAACCTCCATATATAAGGTAACTAAATTTTCTTACCTTCAAAGTCTCCTCAGAGGGGAAGCTATGAAGGTTATAGCTAATGTTTCTCTAGCAGATAATAACTAATATATAGCTATACAACTGTTGGAAGTTAATTACTGCAACAAGGAATTAAGTGTAGCTAATCTCTTTTACCAATTAGTGGATATAAGTCCACCTAGTAATCTGTGGGAAAAACCTGCTGGGATTGATATAAGAGGAGACTACCAGGGACTTGTACTGAACTAAATTAAAAATTTACTGTCTGCAAATTAATTCAATTAAAATCTCTAGCTAGGGTTGTAAATCCTAGCTCCTCTTTTCCTAATGACAGATTGTGGGCTGTAAGGGACAGGTGGGGTGAATGACTTAGTTGATAGAAGTTCCAGTCC
>NC_091179.1:15252068-15262068 GCF_040958095.1 Procambarus clarkii
AGAGGTCCCAGTATGGAGCAGTGTGTTGAGTGAGAGCTCCCAGTATGGAGCAGTGTGTGGGGTGAGAGCTCCCAGTATGAAGAAGCATTGCTTCGATATTCATCCGTAACTTCCTCACTACTTATCACGTATTGGCACACTATGGCCGCTAAGCTATCCGAAGGGTCTAGACCCTCAGTAGAGCCCAAGCATGATGATAAAGTCCTTAATAGCGACATAAGATGCCTCGATGGCGTCTGGCCTGAGACGAGGAGCGCCAGGCACCACCAGTGGGAGCCCCTAGTCCATAGTTCTAAAGATTCATTGTATATTTCAATGCTAATCCCATAAACCGCAGAGGATCACGAAGCCTTCGGCGGGGAGCTCAGGCCATAAGGGGTCGCGGGTCTACGGCTCAGCGACAGAGCGCATCAGGTCAAGTAAGAGAGAGGAAAACAAAGCGATGCGTCGGAGTGAACTCGACAGACCATTCATCGGACCCGCCAAGCAGAGATTCCGATCCTTTAATGAATGAGTTCTCGAGTGTCGTGTGCCGTCGCTTGACTCCCTTCGTTCCCCTTATACACTAAGCCAGTGTTGCCACGCTGTCACCCTGAGAACACTTCCAAATCTCGAGTTGAATAACCATTCAACTAGTCATTAATTTCACCAGATAAATAATACAAAAACAAAAGAATAATAGAACACTTGTACAATAAATGGTCGATGGATGGTGCGATACGTAGAGAGAAACAAATAAAAATAAAAATAAAGAGCTAGAGAAGAATGGTTGAGAGAGATTAAAGTGTGGCAACACTTCCTGATCTCTCTTCATTATAAATTAGTGAATGTTTGGGCCCCTTTGCCAGGATGGTAGAGGTGGGGGGGGGGAGGGGGATGTGGCATGAAGGGGCTGGGAGGGGAGGACGTGCCATAGGGATGGGGGTAGTGAAGGGAGAAGTGGAATGTTTGTGATGGGGAAGGGGGGGGGGTGATAAACGGGGAGGAGAGAGAGAGAGAGAGAGAGAGAGAGAGAGACGTAAGAGGGGGGAGGAGATGAACGAGAGAAGGGCGGAGCGGACGGGGATGGGATGGACGGAGAGAGGGAGGGGGATGTAACAGATGGGACAGAAGGAGGGGTGAAGATGTACGAGAGGGAGGACCTCACAGCAGGTCAGGATACACACGAGAGAGTTTAGAATGCTAAAGAAAGCTAATTAATGTGAGAGGCATTAACATATGTGGTGAGAGTTGTTGTTGTATATACCAGCCAGGGAGAGAGAGGAAGAGAGAGAGAGAGAGGGTAGAGAAAGGCAGAGGGAGAGAGGAGGGGAGAGGGGGAGAGATGGAGAGGGAAGGAAGGAAGGAAGGAAGGAAGGAAGGAAGGAAGGAAGGAAGGAAGGAAGGAAGGAAGGAAGGAAGGAAGGAAGGAAGGAAGGAAGGAAGGGATGAAGGAAGGAAGAAAGTAAGAAAGAAAGAAAGAAAGAAAGAAAGAAAGAAAGAAAGAAAGAAAGAAAGAAAGAAAGAAAGACAGAAAGGAAGGAAGGAGAGAGGAAAGTGACTAAGAGGAGAGGAGGGAGAAAACCTTTAACCAGAAGCCATCGTGAATATCTTAAATAGAGGAGAAGAGTGAAGTGCTGGCGGTGTGTGAGAGGTTATTACTACACACACCCAGTGATAACTGTGACCGTACAGTGAACACCAAGTGATAACTGTGACCGTACAGTGAACACCAAGTGATAACTGTGGCCGTATAGTGAACACCAAGTGATAACTGTGACCGTACAGTGAACACCAAGTGATAACTGTGGCCGTACAGTGAACACCAAGTGATAACTGTGGCCGTATAGTGAACACCAAGTGATAACTGTGACCGTACAGTGAACACCAAGTGATAACTGTGGCCGTACAGTGAACACCAAGTGATAACTGTGCCCGTACAGTGAACACCAAGTGATAACTGTGGCCGCATAGTGAACACCAAGTGATAACTGTGCCCGTACAGTGAACACCAAGTGATAACTGTGCCCGTACAGTGAACACCAAGTGATAACTGTGGCCGTACAGTGAACACCAAGTGATAACTGTGCCCGTACAGTGAACACCAAGTGATAACTGTGGCCGTATAGTGAACACCAAGTGATAACTGTGACCGTACAGTGAACACCAAGTGATAACTGTGACCGTACAGTGAACACCAAGTGATAACTGTGCCCGTACAGTGAACACTAAGTGATAACTGTGGCCGTACAGTGAACACCAAGTGATAACTGTGCCCGTACAGTGAACACCAAGTGATAACTGTGGCCGTACAGTGAACACCAAGTGATAACTGTGGCCGTACAGTGAACACCAAGTGATAACTGTGGCCGTATAGTGAACACCAAGTGATAACTGTGGCCGTACAGTGAACACCAAGTGATAACTGTGGCCGTATAGTGAACACCAAGTGATAACTGTGACCGTACAGTGAACACCAAGTGATAACTGTGACCGTACAGTGAACACCAAGTGATAACTGTGACCGTACAGTGAACGCCAAGTGATAACTGTGACCGTACAGTGAACACCAAGTGATAACTGTGGCCGTATAGTGAACACCAAGTGATAACTGTGGCCGTATAGTGAATACCAAGTGATAACTGTGCCCGTACAGTGAACACCAAGTGATAACTGTGACCGTATAGTGAACACCAAGTGATAACTGTGACCGTACAGTGAACACCAAGTGATAACTGTGGCCGTATAGTGAACACCAAGTGATAACTGTGGCCATATAGTGAACACCAAGTGATAACTGAGCCCGTACAGTGAACACCAAGTGATAACTGTGCCCGTACAGTGAACACCAAGTGATAACTGTATCCGTACAGTGAACACCAAGTGATAACTGTGGCCGTACAGTGAACACCAAGTGATAACTGTGACCGTACAGTGAACACCAAGTGATAACTGTGACCGTACAGTGAACACCAAGTGATAACTGTGACCGTACAGTGAACACCAAGTGATAACTGTGACCGTACAGTGAACACCAAGTGATAACTGTGACCGTACAGTGAACACCAAGTGATAACTGTGACCGTACAGTGAACACCAAGTGATAACTGTGACCGTACAGTGAACACCAAGTGATAACTGTGACCGTACAGTGAACACCAAGTGATAACTGTGACCGTACAGTGAACACCAAGTGATAACTGTGACCGTACAGTGAACACCAAGTGATAACTGTGACCGTACAGTGAACACCAAGTGATAACTGTGCCCGTATAGTGAACACCAAGTGATAACTGTGACCGTACAGTGAACACCAAGTGATAACTGTGACCGTACAGTGAACAACAAGTGATAACTGTGGCCGTATAGTGAACACCAGGATAACTGTGGCCGTATAGTGAACACCAGGATAACTGTGGCCGTTTAGTGAACACCAGGATAACTGTGGCCGTTTAGTGAACACCGGGATAACTGTGGCCGTTTAGTGAACACCGGGATAACTGTGGCCGTACAGTGAACACCAAGTGATAACTGTGGCCGTATAGTGAACACCAGGATAACTGTGACCGTAAAGTGAACACCAAGTGATAACTGTGACCCTACAGTGAACACCAAGTGATAACTGTGGCCGTACAGTGAACAACAAGTGATAACTGTGGCCGTATAGTGAACACCAGGATAACTGTGGCCGTATAGTGAACACCAGGATAACTGTGGCCGTATAGTGAACACCAGGATAACTGTGGCCGTTTAGTGAACACCGGGATAACTGTGGCCGTACAGTGAACACCAAGTGATAACTGTGGCCGTATAGTGAACACCAGGATAACTGTGGCCGTATAGTGAACACCGGGATAACTGTGGCCGTATAGTGAACACCAGGATAACTGTGGCCGTACAGTGAACACCAGGATAACTGTGACCCTACAGTGAGCACCAGGATAACTGTGTGTGTGTGTACAAGTCGTGTACGCCACCAGGCCAGCTGTGTGTGTACATGCCGTGTACACCCCCACCAGGCCAGCTGTGTGTGTACATGTCGTGTACGCCACCAGGCCAGCTGTGTGTGTACATGTCGTGTACACCCCCACCAGGCCAGCTGTGTGTGTACATGCCGTGTACACCCCCACTAGGCCACTGTGTGCGGGAAGATAATGCCATGTGGAGAGAGGAACATCAAGGTAGCACAAAGAAGATGGAGGGAACTGAAGAAAGTAATGAACACATAAATGTTGATGATGAAGGTATGAGCCGGGGACAGGAACTACAAAGGGAGATGGGAAACTAGGCACTAATTTCGTGAAAGAGGCGAGATACTATGATAAAGCAGGAGAGGAGGAAATGGAAGGCAAGGAGTAGTCCATGCAAAAGACACTATTTTGAAAAAAATACATATTCGGTTGTATATCCATAATTCATTATGCTGTAACTCCATGTACACACTAATATAAAAACATACACAGGGAAAGGGAGGTAATGGGACAGGTAGATGCATAAAAATGTAAACACAGGGAAGGGAAGGGAATTGTCGGGAAAGCGCCAAGCCACGACAACTACATTGCACTGGGAAGGGATCAGGATATGGATTTGGGATGGGACGGGTGGAAGGAATGGTGCCCAACCACTTGAACGGTCGGCGATTGAACGCCGACCTGCATGAAGCGAGACCATCGCTCTACCGTCCAGCCCAAGTGGTTGGTAATGTAAACACAGATGAGACAAATGAAAACAAATAACAGGTGATAAATGGACGGATAGTCTGATAGAAGCGAAGAATCAGTTTTTTATGGTTCACGAGGGGAAACTTAACTAGTGTGAACTGCATTTTTTTTAAGTAAAGAATGGTAACTTGGGTATAAAAATCATTACTGGCTTTACAGAAGGCAGAAAGCAGACTCGCACATTCACACGGAGGACTGGACACAAACTTCTGAATAATAAATTATAATATTCTGAAAAAGATATACATAGCAAGGTTTATTTAAGTTAATAATACTCATTAGGTACCTTTGTTTGGAAGCCAGATTAACTCAGTTATCATTCATACCAAAGGTGCAGGGTAAGGAGGGGGGGGGGGGGCAGAGGATATCATTAAAGTGTAAAAATGAATAATAATTTTTACCGAGCTAGATATAAATTATTTTTTTTTAATATAAAAGTCAAGTTAGAATACAAAGGATTCAATTTGAGGAAATTTAAATTCAGAAAAGAAATGCACAAATACTGATTCGAAAATAAGATTTGATATCTCTGGAAGAAGTTTGTAAGTAACATTATATTAGGTAACTCGCTGGAAAGTTCCCACCAGTAAGTTGGGTAAGTTTATAGTGGGAGTTGTTAGATATAAATATGGTCAGCCTCGAATGGGTTAAAAGAAAGTTTGCAAAGTAGATTATTCTTAGGTTCTGGGTAAATAGAAAGTACCGCACACACACACACACACACACACACACACACACACACACACACACACACACACACACACACACACACACACACACACACACACACACACACAGGGGCCTCGTAGCCTGGTGGATAGCGCGCAGGACTCGTAATTCTGTGGCGCGGGTTCGATTCCCGCACGAGGCAGAAACAAATGGGCAAAGTTTCTTTCACCCTAAGTGCCCCTGTTACCTAGCAGTAAATAGGTACCTGGGAGTTAGTCAGCTGTCACGGGCTGCTTCCTGGGGTGTGTGGGTGGTGTGGAAAAAAAAAAAAAAAAGTAGTTAGTAAACAGTTGATTGACAGTTGAGAGGCGGGCCGAAAGAGCAAAGCTCAACCCCCGCAAAAACACAACTAGTAAACACACAACTAGTAAACACACACACACACACACACACACACACACACACACACACACACACACACACACACACGCTCACACAAACACACACACACAATACAGAGAAACACACACGGACACACATCGCCGGAAGCCGTAAAAGAGGGGGAGTAAAGGATAAGTGAAGACCAGGAAGTCTGATGAATGATGAAGGCCGGAGCTGATGAATATATGGTAATGGTCCGGGAACGAGAAGAAATAATCATTATAGGCAGTTCCATCCACTACATTACCATCGTCGGGGACCTTAACAGTCCAAGGAAGATCTTAACATTTGTTGATTCTTGAATGTAAACATATTCAGAGATTGTTTGGTCTAGTATTAAAACGATGGTGAGTGACTTGAAATAATTTATTGCTTAATTAACATGCCTCTTTTAGCGGTTATCTCTCTCTCTCTCTCTCTCTCTCTCTCTCTCTCTCTCTCTCTCTCTCTCTCTCTCTCTCTCTCTCTCTCTCTCTCTCTCTCTCTCTCTCTCTCTCTCTCTCTCCAATATAAAAACATAGTAGCACAGAGGCAGGACAATACAGGATGCGTAAGATATTATTAATCGTGTTCCCATTTATGTGGAGGTCCGGTGATGACAGGCCAGCGGGCGGTCCAGGATAGACTGACAGAGACACCCAGTCAGACAGACAGTCAGATGGAGACAGTGGGACAGACAGTCAGATGGAGACAGTGGGACAGACAGCCGGAAGAGAGAGAGAGAGAGAGAGAGAGAGAGAGAGAGAGAGAGAGAGAGAGAGAGAGAGAGAGAGAGAGAGAGAGAGAGAGAGAGAGAGAAGAGAAGAGAGAGAGAGAGAGAGAGAGAGAGAGAGAGAGAGAGAGAGAGAGAGAGAGAGAGAGAGAGAGAGAGAGAGAGAGAGAGAGAGAGAGAGAGAGAGAGAGGCTGCCAGGCTCCGGGTCATTGGCCACACAGCAGGGCGGCTGTTCGTCAGCGAATCATGGTTCCCGTTGTTGATCTCTGAGAATGTTGAACACAGCCTCCTCGTGCCAGGTTTTACTTTCGTCTTTATTACCGGCGTCGAAGACACTGGTTATCTTATATCCGTTTGTGTTGATTGAGGTGATTGCAAGTAGAACATATTGCCCCAGCGATGCAGCCACTGACTGCATGGTTACCCCAAAGACGATGCCCGGATTTAGGCTCTAGGTTCAGTCCTATATAGGCTCTCTTAGGCAACTTCTGGGTGTTTTGCTCCTAGGAACGCGTACCCACTTCAATGCCTCCTAGGTGCTCGTACTTAGACAAGTCTAAAGGATTTCAATGTCACGTCACTGGACGATAAGATTCAGGGCTTATGTGATGACGCCGTGTGTACGCTCAGAGGTACATCTATGCTAATCTTTGTCTGCCTAGTCTATGTACTTAGTTCTCAAATGAGCCACAGAGACGGACGAGTCTGTTCAGTGTCAGGTTTGTGAACAGATGAAATGCGCAGAGAAGTGAAATGGTGTACGTCCGCGCCTTACTTAGCTTCAAAGGCAGACACGACAATGGCCAACAACTTTGACACTAGTTGATTGAGAGTTGAGGTGCTTGAGCAAAGAGGTGAAGCTCAACCTAGCAAGCACTAGTAGGTTATTGCAACACGAACACAGACACACAGACACACACACACACACGCACACACACACACAGTGTCAGAGTAGTTAGTAAATGGAATGCATTAGGAAGTGATGTGGTGGAGGCTGACTCCATACACAGTTTCAAATGTAGATATGATAGAGCCCAATAGGCTCAGGAATCTGTACACCAGTTGATTGACGGTTGAGAGGCGGGACCAAAGAGCCAGAGCTCAACCCCCGCAAGCACAATTAGGTGAGTACACACACACACACACACACACACACACACACACACACACACACACACACACACACACACACACACACACACACACACACACACACACACATACACACACACACACACACACACACACACACACATAGAGCCCAATAGGCTCAGGAACCTGTACACCTGTTGATTGACGGTTGAGAGGCGGGACCAAAGAGCTAGAGGTCAACCTAGCAAGCACAACTAGGTGAGTACACATACACACACACACACACACACACACACACACACACACACACACACACACACACACACACACACACACACACACACACACACACACACATACACGCACACACGCACACACACACACACACACACACACACACACACACACACACACACACACACACACACACACACACACACACACACACACGCACACGCACAGATAGACACAGATAATAAATTCCGTAAATAATAAATGGAATTATTCAGCCTCCACCACATCATTAGGCAGTGATGTGGTGGAGGCTGACTTCATACACAGTTTCAAATGTAGATATGATAGAGCCCAGTAGGCTCAGGAATCTGTACACCAGTTGATTGACAGTTGAGAGGCGGGACCAAAGAGCCAAAGCTCAACCCCCGCAAGCACAAATAGGTGAGTACAATTAGGTGAGTACAGAGACAGATACACACGCATACGACAAACACACACACACACACACACACAGATACACACGCACACGACAAACACACACACACACACACACAAGGCATAAACACGGAGAAAAACACAAATAGCACTGAATAGCAAAAAATACAAATGGAGAAATTGCCTGGAAGTCATTCCGGTTGGAGGTGGGAGGGAGGACTAAGCTAAAGGACTGGCACAGGTACAGAAATCGACTTTTAATGCCAGGCTGCAGGACGTCGGCCCAAATATATGGAATGATTCCCAGTTCAATGCTTTCCAAGGAATTCCGTCCATGTCATAACTTGTAAGAGAATTACTTCTCGGTACATATTTTCTGAGGAGCAAATCGCGGACCTCAGTTTATTCGGCGGAAGGTATCTGCGAGTCCGTGTTGGGCGCTCCCAACTCTCGTGTTTTTTGGAGAGACAAAAGTGGAACACGGCCGGAGTGAGTGAGTGGCTCTTCCTCCGTGCTCGACAGTGTTCCAGGCGGGGGCCAGGAGCCTCATTTCCCGCCCTTCTTGTTTCATATTTTGTCAGCAAGTTTTGCTTGGTTTTTTATCATTTTGTTCTTTCTTTGTCTGCTTCGTCGTTTTGCATTTTTTATCTTTCCTTCTTATTTATCTGTATTGCTCAACTTTCGTCTCCTTTTATTTTTTTTTAGGTAATTTTTTTTTGGGCGACAGGTTAGGTATGATAATCTGTGTATGTTGGAAGGCGGTTCAAATTGAAACTGAAAAAAGTTCATTAACTTGGTACTGATAAAAGTTTTATGTTTTAAAATCTTTTCATTTGTAAAGTACGTGTGCATATATTGCCATGTACATCTTTGCCATGTACATCTTTCATTGCGAGGCAAATGGCAAGATTCCTAACAAGAAGAACGTGTAGCGTTGCTGAGCTGATCAGCTGCTGCTGTGTGATCTACCGCCACCATACACAGGCAGCTGTACACAACTCATGATTCGTGTCTGTCTATTTCTCTTTTCTTTCTCTCTCTTTTTCCATATTATATTTCTCTTTCTCCCTGCTCTCACTCCTTTTGTGCTCAACCACTTGGGCCTGGACGGCAGAGCAACGACTCGCTTCATGCAAGTCGGCGTTCAATCCCCCGAACATCCAAGTGGTTGGGCACCATTCCCCCCCCCCCCCCGTCCCATCCCAAATCCTTATCCTGACCCCTTCCAAGTGCTATATTGTTGTAACGGCTTGGCGCTTTCCCCTGATGCAACCGGAAGTTACAACCTGATATCCCACATCACATCTTCTGAAACCAGATCCTAGAAATTGATTTACTTAATGACGTTACAATTAATTTTATATTTAGGATAAACATTATATAATGTTTAGGTCCAATCAGGTGGAGTAGAGGATGACGCTGGAGCCGACAGTGTGTCAGTCGTCCTCAGCGAGGCGGTCTTTAGCAGTGAATGGTGGTTCATGAACCATGAACCACTTGTTCATGGGTGTTCTTGAGAGAGGCATATTTCGAGTGGACATTTTTTTCGTGTATTTTTCTATTCACTGTCAATTTCCTCTGCAATTCTTACCACCTATACATTTTTCCCCCCTTCCCCCCCTTCTATTTTAGCTTACACTCAATCCTTGCGCTTCCATTCTTTCCTTTCTATCCTCCTTCCTTCTCCTCCTCCTCTTCCTCTACTTCTCCTCCTCC
>NC_091179.1:15264568-15314568 GCF_040958095.1 Procambarus clarkii
ATGACATTTCCTCTCATCTTCTGGAACCTGTAGGCTTATTTCCCCTACACATAGTATCCAAGATTGATGCATTGTAAGTGTAATTCTGTTTTTCTGTTGTTCATTTTTCTCAGAATTGTTGGTTAAAAAGTGATTGACATCTTGCACCTTCCCGCAGACCTTGATGTTGCAACTGTTGTGTTGTGGTCATTGTGCATCTTCTCCATTACTCTATTTCTAATGGTTTCCTTAATCTTTGCTAGACTCTGTGGTATGTAAATGTCTACAATATTCCTCTTAGATGCACGTTTTGCAGCTTCATTTGCAACGTCATTCCCTGGTGTTCCTACATGACTTGGTACCCAGTTGATAAGTATTCGATGACCTCAGTGTTTGTGTGTTTGTATTAATTCTAAAACATATGTGTTCAGATAGATGTTGCCATATAAGTGATCTTTTTGCAAGGTTTTTGTGGCAGTTCTCGAATCATGTATGGTAATATTTTCTCGATGTTCAGCAAGATCATGTTCAAATGCCTTTTGGACCGGGGACATTTCCGTTAATATAGTTCAGCACCCGCATCACAGCCTCAGACTATCTATAGAATTTCCAGCCTTAACCGCAGCTCCAGTTTCTTGTCTCAGCTGGTTTACAGATCCATCGGTGCCAAGCTGTCAGATGCTAAGTTTATTTCAATATTCATCTGTGCGATGGTGCATCTCAGATGAGGGTTAGTCTGATTTTTTCCTTCGTAGAGCAATAACCTTAAAGTCTGCTGACAACGCTTGAAAGGGGTCGGACCCATCCTAGAATTGATCATCGATCCCATTCAGATCTATCTCAACGAGGCCACATCCGTGTAGAGGATAACAAAAGATGATTATTCTGTTGGTTAAAGTAGGTGATAATGTGCTGTTTCATGTGCAAATTTACATGTATTTTTACATAAATGATTAAGGCTGAGGTGAACCAGTCCAAGGAAGGGGAAGTGGTTGGGGAAAGAGAGGGGTGGGGCGGAGGAGAGAGGGGGGAAAGTGAGAAACGAACCTGGAGAAGTGAGGAGTCTGGATGTCGAGGGAGGGAGGAAGGTTGTGCCACACAACACCCATTGCCATATGTTGCAATGTTGCAGGTTCACAAGGATATGATGTGCTGTGTTGATGATGATATGTGATGTGTAGATGATGATATGTGATGTGTAGATGATGATATGTGATGTGTAGATGATGATGTGTGACTGTGTCAGTATCTGTGTGTAGTGGGAGGAGCAGGAGAGCCTTGCTCGAGGACTCGCTGGCTATAATTGATACCTTACCTTGAGGTTACCTTGAGGTGCTTCCGGGGCTTAGCGTCCCCGCGGCCCGGTCGTCGACCAGGCCTCCTGGTTGCCGGACTGATCAACCAGGCTGTTGGACGCGGCTGCTCGCAGCCTGACGTATGAGTCACCACAGTTAAGTCATCAACACAGTTGAAAATTCTAGTGGTTGTTTGTGTGTATGTGTGTGTTTAATATTTGAATTTATTTTTTACTATTTGTGTCTGCAGAATCGAGCTATTAGCTCTTGGACCCCGCATTTCTAACCAATCTATTTTCCTCTATTATATATACTTCATATATTTATCTGTAACACTCGCACATTGACACACAGATGAGCCACAGAGACATTAGAAAGATTTGTTCAGTGTCAGAGTAGTAGACAAATGGAATGCATTAAGAAGTGATGTGGTGGAGGCTGACTCCATACTCAGTTTCCAATGTAGATTTCATAGAGCCCAATAGGCTCAGGAACCTGTACACCAGTTGATTGACAGTTGAGAGGTGGGATCAATGAGCCAGAGCTCAACCCCCCCCCCCCGCAAGCACAACTAGGTGAGTGCAAATAGGTGAGTAAACACTCTTCCCCAAAAAGCAGCCCGTAGCAGCTGTCTAACTTCCAGGTACCTATTTACTGATAAGTGAACAAGTACATCAGGGTGAATAAACTCTACCCATTTGTTTCCGCCTCTGCCGGGGATCGAACCCGGACCCCTGGGACTACGAAACCCGAGTGACAGCCACTCAGCCATCAGGCCCCCCCTAAGTGTAGTGTGTGTAATCACCTAATTGTACTCACCTAATTTTGCTTGCGGGGGTTGAGCTCTAGCTCTTTGGTCTCGCCTCTCAACCATCAATCAACAGGTGTACAGATTCCTGAGCCTATTGGGCTCTATCATATCTACACTTGAAACTGAGTATAGAGTCAGCCTCCACCACATCACTTCCTAATGCATTCCATTTGTCAACCACTCTGACACTAAAAAAGTTCTTTCTAATATCACTGTGGCTCATTTGGGCACTCAGTTTCCACCCTTGTGCGTGTGCCCCTTGTGTTAAATAGCCTGTCTTTATCTACCCTATCAATTCCTTTGAGAATCTTGAATGTGGTGATCATGTCCCCCCTAACTCTTCTGTCTTAGAGCGAAGTGAGGTTTAATTCCCGTAGTCTCTCCTGGTAGCTCATACCTCTCAGTTCGGGTACTAGTCTGGTGGCAAACCTATGAACCTTTTCCAGTTTAGTCTTATCCTTGACTAGATATGGATTCCATGATGGGGCTGCATACTCCATGATTGGCCTGACATATGTGGTATACAAAGTTCTGAATGATTCCTTACACACGTTTCTGAATGCCGTTCTAATGTTGGCCAGCCTGGCATATGCCGCTGATGTTATCCTCTTGATATGGGCTGCAGGGGACAGGTCTGGAGTGATGTCAACCCCCAAGTCATTTTCTCTCCTGACTCTTGAAGATTTTAATCTCCCAGAAGATGCCTAGTATCTGGCCTCCTGCTCGCTACACCTATCTTCATTACATTAAATTTGCTTGGGTTAAACCCTAATAACCATTTGTTCGACCATTCTTTCAGCTTGTCTAGGTCTTCTTGAAGCCTCAAGCAGTCCTCCTCTGTCTTAATCCTTCTCATAATTTTGGCATCGTCAGCAAACATTGAAAGAAATGAATCTATACTCTCCGGGAGATCATTTACATATATCAGAAACAAGATAGTACCGAGTACAGTGCCCTGTGGGACTCCACTGGTGACTTCACGCCAATCTGAGGTCTCATCCTTCACCGTAACTCTCTGCTTCCTATTGCTTAGGTACTCCCTTATCCACTGGAACACCTTACCAGCAACACCTGCCTGTCTCTCCAGCATATGTACCAGCCTCTTATGCGGTACAGTGTCAAAGGCTTTCCGACAACCCAAGAAAATGCAGTCCGCCCAGCCTTCTCTTTCTTGCTTAATCTTTTCACCCGGTCGTAGAATTCTATTAAGCCAGTCAGGCAAGATTTACCCTCCCAGAGCCCATGTTGGCGATTTGTCACGAAGTCCCTTCTCTCCAGATGTGTTACCAGGTTTTTCTCGCGATCTTCTCCATCACTTTGCATGGTATAGAAGTCAAGGACACTGGCCTGTAGTTCAGTGCCTCTTGTCTGTCGCCCTTTTTGTATTTTGGGACCACATTCGCTGTCTTCCATCTTTCTGGTAGGTCTCCCATCTCCAATGACCTACTATACACTATGGAGAGTGGCAAGCAAAGTACCTCTGCACATTCTTTCAGTACCCATGGTGAGATCCCGTCTGGGCCAACAGCCTTTCTAACATCCAGATCCAGCAGGTGTCTCTTGACCTCCTCTCTCGTAATTTCGAACCCTTCCTAGGCCGCCTGATTTACTTCCCTTTCTCCTAGCACAGTGACCTCACCTTGTTCTATTGTGAAGACCTCCTGGAACCCTCTTGTTGAGTTCTTCACACACCTCTTTGTCATTCTCTGTTTACCTGTCCTCGTCTGTTCTAAGTTTTATTACCTGTTCATTCACTGTTGTTTTCCTCCTGATGTGACTGTGGAGTAACTTTGGTTTTGTCTTGGCTTTGTTTGCTATATCATTTTCATAATTTTTCTCTGCTTCTCTTCTCACCCTGACATACTCATTCTTGGTTCTCAGGTATCTCTCTCTCTGCTTTCTGGTGTTCTGTTATTTCGGAAGTTCCTCCGCGCCCTTTTGTTCAGTCTCTTTGCTTCCATACATGCCCTATTATACTATGGATTCTTCTTTTGCTTCTCGGATTTTTAAATTTGGGCCGGGATGAACCTGTTTATTGCCTCCTGATACAGACTTAGCTCTGAGGTCTGCGTCCCAAGGTCCTATTTCCCTGAGGAAACTTCTCATCTCCTCATAGTTCCCCTTTCGGTATGCCAGCCTTTTGTTTCCTAGTTATTTTTTGGTGGAGATAATTCCTAGCTCTACCAGATAATCAAAATTCAATACACTGCGGTCACTCATTCCCAAGGGTGCTTTCATCTTAACTTCCCTTATATCCCACTCATTTAGGGTAAATATCAGATCGAGCATGGCTGGTTCATCTTCTCCTCTCATTCTTGTTGGTTCCTTGATGTGCTGGCTTAGAAAGTGTTTTGTTGCCACGTCCAGCAGCTTAGCTCTCCATGTTTCTGGTCCTCCATGCGGATCTCTGTTCTCCCAATCAATCTTCCCGTGGTTGAAGTCTCCCATGATTAGTAGTCCAGATCCATTCCTGCTAGCAACAGAAGCTGCTCTCTTTATTATGTTAATGGTGGCCATATTGTTTCTATCATATTCCTGTCTAGGTCTTCTGTCATTTGGTGGTGGATTATATATGACAATGACTATAATTTTTCTGTCCTCCAGTTGTTATAGCATCTGTTATATAGTCACTGAAATCTTCACAACCCTAAGTAACCATCTCCTCAAAATCCCAGCTTTTTCTTACCAGCAGGGCTACACCACCACCACCTCTTCCTTCTCTCTCTCTTTCCACATAACATAACAGTCCTGTGGGAACACTGCATTTGTTATAGTTTTTGTTAGCTTTGTTTCTGTGAGTGCTATTATGCCTGGGTTTTCTTCTAGTACCCATTCTCCAAGTTCATTTGCTTTATTTGTAATTTCATCTATGTTAGTGTACATTGCCTTGAGACACACTTTCTTCTGTCCCTTCTCATATCGCCTCCTTGGTGAGTGTTCTGCTGGTGGGAGAAGCTGTTACATGGGTGTGAGGATTTGTGAGGTGGATAACAGGGTCTCAGAGGATACTGGGGTGAAAGGCAGGGGATCAAGTGAAGGGGGGGGGACAGGGAGGGCATGAGATGAAGGGGGAGGGAGGACAGGAAGGAAAAGGGGAGAGGGGGGCCTGGCAGGAGGAGTGGACGGGTAGCAGGGTGGGAATGGGGTGTGGGGGGAGGGAGAGTTGGATGCGCATTTGAGTGAGGGCAAGGAGGGTTTGGGGTAGGGGAGTTTTCTATGCAGAGGAGGGTGGTGGGGTTGCCCTCTACTCTGGTGTTACTGGGTAACTGGTTGTGGGTTCCCCCCTCGCCTCTGGGAGTGTTGTGTTGGGAGCTGTGATTTCCTGATTTTCCCCTCTCGCCCTGCACTTCTTCCTTGCTTCTGCCGCCATGCCTCTCTCCTCTCTCGTCATGTCCCTCTGGAGGAATACTTTTTTTTAATTCTCCCACATATTGCAGGTGGCTCTTCCTTGTACATCTGTGTGTGTGTGTGTGTAATTACCTAAGTGTAATTACCTAAGTGTAGTTACAAGATGAGAGCTACGCTCGTGGTGTCCCGTCTTCCCAGCACTCTTTGTCATATAACGCTTTGAAACTACTGACGGTCTTGGCCTCCACCACCTTCTCCCTTAACTTGTTCCAACCGTCTACCACTCTGTTTGCGAAAGTGAATTTTCTTATATTTCTTCGGCATCTGTGTTTAGCTAGTTTATATCTATGACCTCTTGTTCTTAACGTTCCAGGTCTCAAGAAATCTTCCCTATCGATTTTATCAATTCCTGTTACTATTTTGTATGTAGTGATCATATCACCTCTTTTTCTTCTGTCTTCTAGTTTTGGCATATTTAATGCCTCTAACCTCTCCTCGTAGCTCTTGCCCTTCAGTTCTGGGAGCCACTTAGTAGCATGTCTTTGCACCTTTTCCAGTTTGTTGATGTGCTTCTTAAGATGTGGGCACCACACAACCGCTGCATATTCTAGCTTTGGCCTAACAAAAGGCGTGAACAATTTCTTTAGTATATCGCCATCCATGTATTTAAAAGCAATTCTGAAGTTAGAAAGCGTGGCATAGGCTCCTCGCACAATATTCTTTATGTGGTCCTCAGGTGATAGTTTTCTATCTAGAACCACCCCTAGATCTCTGTCTTTATCAGAATTCTTTAAAGATTTCTCACATAATATATAGGTTGTGTGGGGTCTATGTTCTCCTATTCCACATTCCATAACATGGCATTTATTAACATTAAATTCCATTTGCCAAGTGGCGCTCCATGTACTTATTTTGTCCAGGTCTTCTTGAAGGGCATGGCAATCATCTAAGTTTCTTATCCTTCCTATTATCTTAGCATCATCAGCAAACATGTTCATATAATTCTGTATACCAACTGGTAGATCATTTATGTAGACAATAAACATCACTGGTGCAAGAACCGAACCCTGTGGTACTCCACTTGTGACATTTCTCCAGTCCGATACATTGCCTCTGATCACAGCTCTCATTTTTCTATCAGTCAGAAAATTTTTCATCCATGTTAGAAGCGTACCTGTCACTCCTCCAATATTTTCCAGTTTCCAGAACAATCTCTTATGTGGAACTCTGTCGAAAGCCTTTTTTAGGTCCAGATAGATGCAGTCAACCCAACCATCTCTTTCCTGTAATATCTCAGTTGCTCGATCATAGAAACTGAGTAAATTCGATACACAGTGTGTGTGTGTGTGTGTGTGTGTGTGTGTGTGTGTGTGTGTGTGTGTGTGTGTGTGTGTGTGTGTGTGTGTGTGTGTGCGTGTGTGTGTGTGTGTGTGTGTGCCTGCGTGTGCATGTATGTATATGATCTTGCATGAAAGCCAGCGTGAGTGCGTGTGTCCTGACTCCCCTAGGCTCATAATCCGCGTTCAACACACCAATAGACAGTCGTTTGATGTTCGCTTTGCTATCATTACAATTGCAGTAATCATATAATTCTGCAATAAATCGAATATAACATTTTCAGGTTGCAATTGCATTTGAATATAAAACGCCAAATAAATATATATATTTAAAAACTACTTTTGCACCAGGAATCTTGTGAAAGGTTTGTGTGTTCGTGTTTTTTCATGTTTGTTCGTTTGGGATATTATTTCCCCTTTGACGTCAATGTGAAATATTTATACTGCAAAATCATTCGTAGTTTGATGATTTTGTAATAGTTTGGATGCGTTGTTCGCATGATTGGGACAAGCAGTATAATGAGAGTAACGGATGATGAGGGGTAAGGGCGACAAACAATGTGATATGTGAATATAATGAACCATCGGTACAATGCTATTAAGTCCTTGTGTCACGCATCGCAACGTTAGTTACCGGTGGCGGTTTGGTAACACATTCGCCCCAAGCTTTGCCAGCGATTTGACTGAGGTTCGTATTCCTGGCAGGGGAGGATTGACTTGGCACCAATCCTTTACTGTACACCTCTCTTTACCAAGCAGGGATAATATACCTTGTTGTTAAACGATTGGCGGGTCGTATTCGAGGGAAACTATTGGGTAAGGCTTACTGTGAGCTTTTGATGGGAAAGCACTTAGCATGTTAACAGGAGTCAACAGTCGTCTGTTTCTTGCTCCCACCTGAAGGATAGGTTAAAGGCTCGACATACACAACAACCCAGAGAGTCGAAACACACAAGGATCTGCAATATTGACCTGCAATGTGCAACTTGAAGACCAGATGCCGAAGCAAAAACACGATTTTCATCCCTTA
Source organism: Procambarus clarkii (assembly GCF_040958095.1). Classification (NCBI taxonomy): domain Eukaryota; kingdom Metazoa; phylum Arthropoda; class Malacostraca; order Decapoda; family Cambaridae; genus Procambarus; species Procambarus clarkii. The sequence goes on from NC_091179.1 coordinate 15,272,369, forward strand.
AATTGTTCATGCAAAATTATTTTCTGACAAATGATTCTAACTTAAATAATCCATTATTAAATAAATGTTGATTGGAATAAACATTATTCCAATCAACCGTTGTTTTTGGTTCTTGTTGTTGTTGTTGTTGTTCGAGGTTCAGCTACTCGTGAGAAAACTTCGTACAGTATGGGCGAACGTGTTCGAACCCCGCATAAAAATTCTGACCGCTTGAATGCTATATTTCAATTTCATTTAAGACTTTCCTGTTTCTCTAATAAAAACTTGATCACATCATTTTTACAATGAATTTAACAAATATTTAACTTTATCCAACATGTTAAGTGTGACATTAAAATTAAACTCATAAGGTTAATCTACTTTGGGAAAATGATTTGCGATACAATTTGTAAGTGAAAGGGTCTGCAAACAAGGACGACACTTAAATGCAACAAACAAACAAACACAGAAAATCAGAAAATCAGTCTTGCTCATACAAGCACAAATACAACCATACAATAGCAAACAAACAAGCTCATCACTGTGTTTGGCCGGGATGCGCTAACCAGCCTCGCTTAACGATCACTTAATTTCAGAGCAGAGGGGAGATTATCAGGAGAGGGAGAGACTGGTGTGTGGCTCCGAGGGCACACATCTGACCCCTTAACCCCTCCCCATGCTCCAGCACCCCCCCCCCCCTTCACCACACACTTTACCACCCCCCACACCACCACCCCCACACCACCACCCCGCACACCACCACCCCCCACACCACCACCCCCCACACCACTACCACCTCATCCACCACAAAGTCCACCACCAACATCAGCACCCCCTCCACAATCCCCTCCAGCACCCCCTTCACACTCCCCCTCCACTACCCCCTCATCTATTCCCTCCACCACCCCCCTTCACCACCCATCCACCACTCCCTCCACTATTCCCTCCATAATCCCACCAACACTTTCTCCTTCACTTTCTCCCTCAATTCCTCCAACACTCTCCCCACCACTCCACCTCCAACTTCACAGTTTGGCCCATGGAGGAGGTAACGTTCGGAGAGCGGCTGTTGCCATTACCAGACCGGTAGGGGGAATATTTTATATTATAATATATATATAATATTTTATATTTTATATCGTGGTTAATTTTGTCCAGAAGACTTTTGTTCATTTGTCCGGTTGGTAGTTGTGCATTCTTCCCGGCTGGGGTATTAACCCCTCGATCTCTGGTGTTGGGGTTTTTTGTTCTCCGAGCTTGAAACATCACGGCAGGTCGATGGGCTGGCAGGTCAATATAAACATCCTGGCAGGTCGATGGGCCGGCAGGTCAATATAAACATCATGGCAGGTCGATGGGCCGGCAGGTCCATATAAACATCCTGGCAGGTCCATATAAACATCCTGGCAGGTCGACGGGCTGGCAGGTCAATATAAACATCATGGCAGGTCGATGGGCCGGCAGGTCCATATAAACATCCTGGCAGGTCCATATAAACATCCTGGCAGGTCGACGGGCCGGCAGGTCAATATAAACATCATGGCAGGTCGATGGGCTGGCAGGTCAATATCTGACATCGACCCATCAATATGGCAATATCTGCCATCGACCCATCATGGCAAGTCGATGGGTCGGCAGGTCAATATGAAACTCATTGTTTCAATCATTAACTCAAAATTAATATTTAATTAACGTATAGGATTCCTTTACATGATTCCACTGGAACATTTTCCACCACCTTCGTCGAGGATACAAACCACACGCGCAGCTGATAATATTATTATCAACTTGAGAAATGGTACGTCGTTGGACAGTAGTCCGTTGGAAAGGTCAAGAGAGTCCTTTGGAAAGGTTAAGAGAGTCCTTTGGTAAGGTCAATAGAGTCCTTTGGTAAGGTCAGGAGAGTCCTTTGGTAAGGTCAGGAGAGTCCTTTGGTAAGGTCAAGATTCCTTATGGTAAGGTCAAAGAACCCTCTGGCAAGGTTAAGAGAGTGCTTTGGTAAGGCAATTGAGTTCCTATAGAACGTCAGGAGAATTCCCTAAGTCCACCCACAGACTTGAGATTCTCAACCCGCTCTCGCACAAGACAGCACATATATGACTTATTGCTTATAGTCACAATTTCGCTAATAAATACGCATATATGTGACATATTTCAAGCCATATTATTTTTCAAGGCACTAATTTTTCCACTCAGTTCAGATTCCACAGCTGAGAGTGCTCTCCAGTAGTGAAACGTGGTGGGATGTAACCGTAGACTGTTACAATGATTTCACACCTATGGACACAGCATAGTCGACAAGTGTACTTGTATTTCTGTCTTCTGACGGTCATATCCTACACCTAGGCTCAGGGAGCACGGGCACCCAAGCTTGCTGTGTATAGTTATCGATAATGGGAGGAATAGGAGGTGGGTGCGATGGTTGATGAGGAGGAGCGGACGGAAGAAGAGGCGGAGGAAGAAGAAATCCATAAAGAAAGGACAAGGAAGGCAGTAAAACATGAAAAGGACACTCCATTGGCACCACGGAGTTGCCCTTAATGACTCTGGGTGTGCAACAAATCACAGTCGAGGCAAGACAATGCTGTTATTTACGGGCGAAGCCGCGCGCTAAGTTGTTGTACAAGACTAATGTTCCGAACTATTGACCTTCCTGTTACACTCAAAGTTTGGGATACGAGTTCTGTGTGCAGCGCTTACTCCCCTTCTTGTGTTCGTGCGCGTGTGTGTGTGTGTGTACTTACCTATTTGTAATCACCTATTTTCGCCTGCAGGATCGAGCATTGACTCTTGGATCCCGATTTTCAAGCTATCGGTTGTTTACAGCAATGACTCCGGTTCTATTTCCCTTTCATATCTAATTTTAAAATTATGAATAGAGTTTGCTTCCACAACCTGCTCCTTAAGTGCATTCCATTTGTCCACTACTCTCACGCTAAAAGAAAACTTCCTAACATCTCTGTGACTCATCTGAGTTTCCAGCTTTCACCCATGTCCCCTCGTTCTGTTACTATTCCGTGTGAACATTTCGTCTATTTCCACTCTGTCAATTTCCCTGAGTATTTTATACGTTCCTATCATATCCCTCCCTCTACCTTCTTTTCTCTAGTGTCGTAAGGCTCAGTTCCTTCAAGCGCTCTTCATACCTCATCCCAAATAACGATGGGACGAGTCTAGTTGCAAACCTCTGAACCTTTTCCACTTTCCTTATGTCTTTCTTCAGGTGGAGACTCCACGATGGGGCGGCATACTCTAAGACTGGCCTCACGTAGGCAGTGTAAAGTGCCCTAAATGCCTCCTCAGGTTTCTGAATGATGGTCTAACTTTTGCCAGTGTAGAGTACGCTGCTGTTGATATCCTATTTATGTGATTGGGTGTTACGTCCAAGCCCAGGTCTCTTTCTCGAGTTGTCACGGGTAGGCAGTTCCCCTTCATTGTGAACAGTCCCTTTGGACTCCTATCACCTAATCCCATTTCCATAACTTTACATTTGCTCGTGTTGAACTCCAGTAGCCATTTCTCTGACCGTCTCTGCAAACTATTCAAGTCCTCTTGGAGGATCCTACAATCCTCATCTGTCACAACTCTTCTTCAACTTTGCGTCATCCGCTAACATTGACCTGTAGGATTCTTCTCCTGTAAACATGTCATTAACGAATAATAGAAATAGAATTGGTCCCAGCACCGATCCTTGAGATACTCCACTCGTTACTAAGTGTGTGTGTGTGTGTGTGTGTGTGTGTGTGTGTGTGTGTGTGTGTGTGTGTGTGTGTGTGTGTGTGTGTATGTGTGTGTGTGTGTGTGTGTGTGTGTGTGTGTGTGTGTGTGTGTGTGTGTGTGTGTGTGTGTGTGTGTGTGTGTGTGTGTGTGTGTGTGTGTGTTTGTTTGTTGTGAGAGTGGGAGGTACGGCGGGAGGGGCGGGGTGTTAACCGGTGAAGAGAAGGAGTGGGGGAGATCGAGGGAGTGAGGGAGAGAGGGCGAGCGAGGGTTTCCTCCGTTGTGGCACTGATGTCGTACTTCTATTTTGTTGACTAATTAGCCCACTAAGACACAGTCATTGCAGTTGCTATTTCTTATCCAATGTGTTACACTTCGTAATATCACGACACAATGATTTTTCGCCGTATCCTTCAGATGTCCAGAGTTATAGATACTTCTTTGAGGAGCGCGGCCCATGTGACCCCTACTCCCAGCCTAGCCTGTATTCACCTAGTCGTATTCACCTAGTTGTGCTTGCGGGGGTTGAGCTTTGCTTTTTCGGCCCGCCTCTTAACTGTCAATCAACTGTTACTAACTACTAACTAACTAATTTTTTTTTTTTTACACACACACACACACACACACACACACACACACACACACACACACACACACACACACACAGAAAGCAGCTCCGTAACAGCTGTCTAACTCCCAGGTACCTATTTCCTGCTAGGTAACAGGGGCATTCAGAGTGAAAGAAATTTTGCCCATTTGTTTCTGCCTGGTCCGGGAATCGAACCCGGCCCACAGAATTACAAGTCCTGCACGCTGTCCATTCAGCTAGCAAACCCCCCTTCTGTGTGCGTGTGCGTGTGTGCGTGCATGTACGTGCTCGCGTGCAGGAAGCAGTAGAGGGCGTGCAAGGGGACAACATCGTGCCCCATAATGCAGTGTTGGGCAGAGTTTATGTATTACACAGGAGCATTTTCTTCTCTCTAAGATGTGTCCCCAATACTAAACAGCTCAATAAAGGTATTTCTCTTAACTCCTTAATATACATGTGACTCTTAGCCAATTTTTTAAATACAGAGTCGAGCTGATGGGAAAAAATCCTTAAATTGTTACCTGTTGAATGTGTCATTAGTATTTATTAAAATTGATCAAAAATAAATATACAAAGTTACATTGAATTCATCTAGAATGGAAATATTCAGATATATATATTTTTTATATATATGTTTTAGCAAAGAGATTAAAATGAAATATTATTAAATTTGCAATGCTTCACACATATATTATTCTGCCAGTGACAAAGGAAAGTCGTTGATGTGAACTGGTTCCATATTGGTCAGTAATTGGGTAACACTGTTCCCTGATGCCACTTACACTTTGAGGATAATTCCTGCAGCCTTTTCAAAATCCCTTTCATTCCAGGATGGAACTGACACTATGTATGTTAGGACACAATCATCCCTCCCTCCAACCCCATTACCTTCCTGAGGGCATACACACGTGCGTATATATATATATATATATATATATATATATATATATATATATATATATATATATATATATATATATATATATATATATATATATATATATATATATATATATATATATAGAGAGAGAGAGAGAGAGAGAGAGAGAGAGAGAGAGAGAGAGAGAGAGAGAGAGAGAGAGAGAGAGAGAGAGAGAGAGAGAGAGAAAGAGAGGGTACCACCCCTGGTGCAATTATAGGGACCCGCAGCCGTGTATGAAAACATGAGAATGGAAGTAACTGCAGAAGGCCTATTTGGCCCATACCTCCTATTCCTGCTTCTATGTTGGTACGAGGTCATGAAATGGGTAGAATATAGTTATGCATTAATTGTCTGTTGATTGCTGGTGTTGACTTTTTGATGTGTAGTGCATCGCTGATGTCGAGCCGCCTGCTGTCGCTGTATCTATCAATGATTTCTGTGTTGTTTGCTAAGATTTCTCTGGTGATGGTCTGGTTGTGAGAAGAGATTATATGTTCCTTGATGGAGCCCTGTTGTTTATCCATTATTAATCGCTTAGAAAGCGACGTTGTTGTCTAGCCTATATACTGAGTCCTTTGGGGCTTACAGTCCCCAAGTGAGCATTTATAGGCATAGACGACGTTGGTCTCTTTCAAGGCGTTCTGCTTTGTGTCTGGAGAGTTTTTCATGAGTAGATTGGAAGTTTTTTGGTTTTATAGTAAATTGTCAATTGTATTTTCTGATTTTTGTCTGTAGGGATAACGTTCCTATCAACAATATCTTTTAGGACCCTTTCCTCCATTTTATGAGCCGTCGAAAAGAAGTTCCTGTAAAATAGTCTAATAAATGGTACAAGTGTTGTGTTGGTTGACTCTTCTGAAGTCGCATGGCGTTTCACCTTTCTTTTTGTAACGTCTTCAACAAAACCTTTAGAGAAGCCGTTGTTGACTGGGACCTGCTTACCCTACAGAGTTCTTCGTCGACTTGCTTCCATCCTAAGCTGTGGCTGAGAGCCTGTCGACGTAAGCGTTGACGACACTCCTCTTGTACCTGTCTGGACAGTCACTATTGGCATTAAGGCACATTCCTATGTTTGTTTCCTTAGTGTAGACTGCAGTGTGGAAGCCTCCACTCCTTTCCGTGACTGTTACATCTAGAAAGGGCAGCTTTCCTTTGCTGGCCTTCTCTTTGCTGCAATTTACCGATTCCTTTGAAATTTGGACACAACATTGCATTCGAATAGGCGCGTGTTTTTAATGTACCTACAATATTCATATCTCACCTGTGACCGAAAAAAAAAAAGTTTTTTTTTAAACAGCCCCATCTGTTGGACGTAAGAGCAACACACGCTGTAATCTCTGAAGGTTCTTCATAGATTGCTTTGAAAATTTGACACAACGTTACATTTGAATACGCGCCTGTTTTTATTTACCTACAATATAGATGCGACATCTGAGACAGGTAAAAACATGTTTTTTTGAAAAACAGTGCATCTGTTGCACATAATAGCATAATAGCAACACACGCTATACTAAATATGATACGATTTCATTTCAATGTTTCCGATTGCATTGATAAATTGAATTTTCTTAGATTTCGATTTATTTTCATTTTGATTCATTATTTTATGTGATATTGCGTTGGAATTGAGCTGTGTTGTTTGCCATACCGTTCATTTCGTAAGTATAAGTATAGATGCCACACCTGTGACAGGTAAAAACATGCTATTTTTGAAAAACTGCACCATCTGTTGCACGTATGATCAACACACGTTATTCTAAATATGTTACAATTCCATTTCAGTGTTTCCAATTTCAGTGATAAATTGAATTTTCAAAGACTTCGATATATTTTTATTTTTATTTAATTATTTTGTATGACATTTCGTTGGATTTGAGCTCAGTTGTTTTCCATACCATTCATTTCGTGAGTACAGTTTTTTTTCATTGTTTTTCATTGTTTTTCATTGCGGTTTTTTAACTGTTTTTCTTATATTTCAGTGATGGGAACATCAGACCATTTGATGTTTCCAGTTTTCTGATTGAAACATCAGATCATTTGGGGAAGGCATCTGACGAGGGAGTGGGGAATGGAGGGGAGGATGAGAGGACAGGTAGACAGTTGGTGAGGGACTACACTTGCGTTTCAACTTTATCCAATAACTATGTTGACTTCAGTGCTACACAAGCAGGAGGAGCTGCCAATCACCGGGAAGCGGCAAAGTCACGTAAGTACAGAGACCTTGAGCACCACTTCAATTTTGTCCCCATTGCCTCAGAGACACTTGGTGCCTGGGGTAAAAGTGCTGCTAGCTTTTTGAAGGAGTTGGGGTCTAAGCTAATCGAAACAACTAGAGACCCTAGAGCTGCCAGTTTTCTTTTTCAGTGCCTTAGTGTGGCAATCTAGAGAGGAAACGCTCACTGCATCCATGGTTCCTGCCCACCATCTGAGGAGCTGGAGGAGCTATTCAACTTGTGACAAGCAGCCTTGTACCCTGTATGTAATCAATATTGTAACTTTTTTTGTGTAATGACATTTTCAAATAAAGTTAGATAAATATACACACATACCAAAAAAATAGGGGTGGTAGGAAAAGAAAATATCAAAGTGTTCAGTGCGGATCCACAAGGTCTTCTCTGAGTACTCTTTATTCTCTTCTCCGAGGCTATGGGTCCCTACACTTGCACCAGAGGTGGTACGCCTTCTAGGTTTGAAAAAAACTATATATATATATATATATATATATATATATATATATATATATATATATATATATATATATATATATATATATATATATATATATATATATGTCGTACCTAGTAGCCAGAACGCACTTCTCAGCCTACTATGCAAGGCCCGATTTACCTAATCGATGATGATGACCTCTGGTGAGTGGCATAATGATATCAACGCCATCTAGAATCTGCATTCGATTACATTTTCAGTTCCCCGGTAAACGGTTGGCATTCTATATTCTCCTTGTATACTTTCTGTCTGTGATATGACTTTTATGTTCACAGAGGTATCTTGGAGAGTCTATTGTGCTGTGCAAGGCAGTTCACTTTGGGCAGTCCAGAACTCCTGATTTGGGGTCTGTGAGAGGACAAAGTGGCCGCCGTCGGTAGTAGCAGTGTGTTAGATGTTGTACTTATGTAGTGTTGTGTGGACCGACGTACGTGGGATTTGGCCTGGAAGAGTTACGAGACGACAGTGGTGCGTCTTCTGAGAAGTGCTGCTAGAGATTTCTACGAGGGTGAGCTACCCCTGTATGTGTTTATTTGTGACCCCTGTTTACGTGTTGCTGAAGCCCTCTGTCAGTGTGTTTCTGGACTGGAAAATGTGTGGACTTGCCCATGTTGAGGAAGGTGAACTTGTCGGTAATTACCATTGAGCGTGGACGACATGTACCTCGAGATAGTGAACTCACCGAGATTTGAAGAACACTGCAGATATATGAGTGTTCTGGGTGAAAGCGACACAGTGTACATAGGTGTAGTTATAATTCTATGGATAACATATTGGTGAAGGTGTAATTGAATCTTGTTTACCCCCTTTATTCCTTACACTATTACTTGCTATCGCCAATTTATGCTTCCTGGTGTGTGTGTGTGTGTGTGTGTGTGGTGGGGAAAAAAAAGTAGTTAGTAAACAGTTGATTGACAGTTGAGGCGGGCCGAAAGAGCAGAGCTAAACCCCCGGAAACACAACTAGGTGAATACTTGCGTACAAACATACATACATACACACACATGACAGTAGGACCAACACAAATACAGTTATTCACTGGTTATTCACAACCTCTAACACAACTAATACAACTTATTCCGCACACCTTCCAACACATTAAAATGAATTTGACGATCCTCACCCCCCCCCATCCCGTCCTCCCCCCCCCCCTCCCCCCCCCCACCCCGTCCATATTCTTCGACTATCCTGGAAGCAAACATAGTGAACGACTCAATAGAAGAGGAACGAAATGACGAAGGATTTGGAAGGAGAAAGTCCTTGGTTTCTCTTTTGTATATTAGGAAAATCAAACGACTTGCAGAGGACTCCAATCCTCCCCTTAAGAGGTTGCGGACGGGAGTCGAACCTGTCTCTCTTGGATGGTGAGGCGAAGAATAGTCCTTCTACAAGGATTATGGGGAAAGGGGGGGGGGAGAGCTTCACTCTTGGATTGGGGGAGGAAGAGTGCCTCTTGTGGATGGGTAGGGGATAGGTGTGGCTCTGTTGGGATTGGTAAAGGAGTGGAAAGGAAATTACTTGTTGGGGGGGGGGGAGGAATAAACGCCACCGTTAACTCAAACAAGAGTGAATCCCAATATCAACTCTGCCAGAGTGAACACCATTCTTAACGTAGTTGTCACCGACAGAACTCTCGCTAAGTTGCAATTTTATTTAATCTTAGTCATTATCACCCCCTTGTTAGTACCACCACGCTTATAGTCACCACTACCACCCTCCCTAACACCACCTTCCTAACCCCACCCTCCTAACACCACCACTAATACCAGATCAATCACCACAACATCAAAACCAACTGAATCACCACTCGTGCCAATATCACCACAACCACAACTATATCCCCCCTCTCCCCCTCCACCCCTCCTCACCACACCCCTCACCAGCACGCTTACCACCACCATCTCCACCCTCACTGCCCCCAACCACCCTCCAGCAGGCCACGACACACCACCAGTCACCACCAATGAATGAAAAAGCCCCGGCCGGCGCCTGCGAGCCTCCACCATTGCTCTGATTGGATCCTATTCAGGTGGCGGAGCGGCAGGCATTAGACGGCAGCTTCCCCCACCCCACCCTTACCCTCCCCCTCCCCCATCCGACCGGTGCAACAAGAAAATTGTGGTCAACATCCCCCCCCATAACCCCCCCAATACCCCCTCCCCCCACTCCCTCAAGCCGGGTAACGTTTTCATTCCTATTTGGTTAAGTGAGTCCAGCAGTGAGGGGGGCACCTGAGTGGAGGTGCACTTTGCCCTCCGCTGCATACATGTTTCCTCTTTACGTCCTTTGAAGAGGACATTGCAGGGCGTTGCAGGGCGTTGCAGGACGTCTGGGGGGCCAGAGGGAGTGACCCGGGATCACCGTCCAACTCCCCAACTTTATTGTTTTACGGCCGGAATATTCCAAAGACGAAAGTTTTTATGGTGAGAGGTGGTGGTGGCCGGCGCTCACTCCCGCCTCAAACCTCCTGAATTATTCCAAAGCGAATTTTACGATCTTGAGTTAGTTTACAGGTAAGTAATGTGTGCAGTGTAAACCCCAGAATACCGGCGGCGGCTCGCGCTTTTGCGGGAGAAGGAAATGGTGGTCCGAGGCTTCCGGTCTGGTAATTCTTGGTCGGGATGGGCTTGTCTGAGGTCTATAGTCTGATGCTTCTTGACTGGGACAGGCAAGGGCTGGTCTGAGGTCTATGGTCTGACTGGGAGATGGAAGGGTTTGGGGAATCTCCCAGCAGGCAATTTGTTAATTTAGATTCATTTACATGAGTGGACTGTATGAAGCAGACTGTATGGTTAATTTCATCTTCTGTTAGGTCTTCTGTTTCATCTTCTCCCTATACACATCAAATGGGGGAGTTATTCAATAATATATCAACCGTAAATCATGGATTGATAACAATTAATTATATTGATTAGTTAGCTAATGTACTTGTTGCTTAGACTGGTCTCTCGGGTCGTCAGTCGTCACAGATCTGCCAAAAGGTCACAACGTAACAATTCCTCAACCTACAATCTATTGGCATTATTAGACAGATCTGAAAGTTATATAACATTAGCTGCAAGAGGCACACTGTGTTCAGTCATTAAGCAAGCCTCGTAACCCGGCTGAATCACGAGTTTCCCCGAGCTCGAAAATACAAGTAGAAACATGTAAACACAACCTGGACGAGGTCTCTCGTACGTGGAGGACGCGGCAGCAGAAGTGGCGGTGACCCGCTCCGCCAGTACCACACACCTGCTCCTGGAGCACCTCACCAGAGCCACACACCTGCTCCTGGAGCACCTTACCAGAGCCACGCTTGCCTCCTCATAATGCCCGCCCCCTACACCTGCTCCAAGACCAGTCACGTAACACATACCAGTGAAAATTCGGATTGCCATTCACGAACGCAGAGAGGAAGGTGTTGGAAATACGCAGCCATTTACGAAGAGAGGAAGGTGTTGATTTATGTATAATGTTATTGGTCTCAATCACAAGGGAACAGTTTTTTACTGTTTCGAACGCTGTACGGAGAATAATTAAGTAATTGAGACATAATGTGGATAGAATTCATGCCGTGACTATTTTTCTTCCCACATGAAGCACATAGTCACGGCGGGTAAATTTTACTGCAAAAGAGAGAGTCACTGAGTCACTGTATATTTATTGAATCCAATCTAATAAAGCAATTTGTAAATGAAAGCTAATTGCAGACTGGAAGTATTGAAAGTTAGGCAGAATAATACTCACGGCGTACACGTGGTGGCTGTTGCAATCGCCCTCCTGCGCGTCCTAGGAAACGTCTGGACGTTCACTCACTAGAAATTAATATTGTTAGTAAAAATTAGTTTCCTGACACAACGAATTTATCTTGTTGTGTCAGAGGTTAGTGGTTTGGGTGTCGGAAATTTTCGGCAAAGGGCATAGCATAAGTGTGTAGTGTGGTGGTACTTGTGGAGAGTCCCAGCACACGCGCATACAAGGCGTCCCATCACACACACACACACAAGGCGTCCCATCACACACACACACGCACACTAGGCGTGCCATCACACACACACACACACACAAGGCGTCCCATCACACACACACACGCACACTAGGCGTGCCATCACACACACACACACACACAAGGCGTCCCATCACACACACACACGCACACTAGGCGTGCCATCACACACACACACACACACAAGGCGTCCCATTACACACACACACGCACACTAGGCGTGCCATCACACACACACACACACACAAGGCGTCACATCACACACACACACGCACACTAGGCGTGCCATCACACACACACACACACACAAGGCGTCCCATCACACACACACACGCACACTAGGCGTGCCATCACACACACACACACACACACAAGGCGTCCCATCACACACACACACGCACACTAGGCGTGCCATCACACACACACACACACACAAGGCGTCCCATTACACACACACACGCACACTAGGCGTGCCATCACACACACACACACACACAAGGCGTCACATCACACACACACACGCACACTAGGCGTGCCATCACACACACACACACACACAAGGCGTCCCATCACACACACACACGCACACTAGGCGTGCCATCACACACACATACACACACAAGGCGTCCCATCACACACACACACGCACACTAGGCGTGCCATCACACACACACACACACACAGGGCGTCCCATCTCCCCAGGGACGCCCTTAGGCTCCTTACTCGTGAACAAAAAGACATTACCATCCATTACCACCGAAGCTCCTTGTGGAATCCTTTCAAATTTTAGTTTAGCTTTGGGGATAATTATTAATAATTAAGTTGGTGGCGGTAATTACCTTAGACTGTCATCTTAGTTGACACACGTCTTTAAGATGGGCGGCCGATAAGACGTGTAGTGTTGACATCGCTTGCAACATCAATATGATCTTAGCATAGTTGTGTGAGGGTGTGTACTCACCTATTTGTTCCTGCAATATCGAGCTTTAGATCTTGTGCCCCGCCTTTCTATACCCGCCGGTTGTATAAAGCAATAACTCGTGAGCTATTTCTCTATCAGATCAACTTTTAACATCATAAACGGGTTTTCTTCTACAACATGGCATTTTAGATCATTCTATTTTCCAGCTACTCTTACCCTTAACACAGACAAAAAATCTCTCTATCACTCGTCTGAGTCTGAAGCTTCAATCCGCGCCTCTTTGTTCTATTGTGTTTCATTGTGAACACTTACTCTTTTCCCCATTCTGTTGACTCCCCTAAATTGTTTATTCGTATTTCTGTCTCGCCTCTTTCTCCTCTTCTTTTGTCGTCAGGTCTAGTTCTTTCGGTCTTTCATCATACCCAAGCCATCGCTATTCTTAGACGAGTGAACTTCTGAACCTTTTCGTGTTTCCTTGTAAGTTTTAGTTTAGACGGAGAGTTCCAGCATGATGCGGCATACTCTACAACTGGTCTCACGAAAGCGTTCGTCGTCATTCCAAATGCCTCATTATATAGGTTCCTGAATGATGTTCCGAGTGTTTCTAGTGTAGAATATACTGCTGATGTCAACATATTTATATGAGGCTCTGGGGTAAGGGTTACCTCCACTCACAGGGCTTTTTATTAGTCGTTAAGAGAGGCAAGTTTCCCTTGACTTGTTTGTCGTCCGTTTGGTCTCCCAATTTTTTTTTTTTTTTTTTTTTTTTTTTTGATACAAGAGTTGTTACATTCTTGTACAGCCACTAGTACACGTAGCGTTTCGGGCAGGTCCCTGGAATACGATCCCCGCCGCGAAGAATCGTTGTTACAACCAAGTACACATTTTACTGTTGAGTTAAACAGAGGCTACAGTTAAGGATTTGCGCCCAGTAAATCCTCCCCCGGCCAGGATACGAACCCATGACAAAGCGCTCGCGGAACGCCAGGCGAGTGTCTTACCACTACACCACGGAGACTGGTAAAGACACTTCCATCACCTACACTTCTTCGTGTTCAACTGCAGTTGTAATTTTTTTTCGGACCAACGCTACAGTTCGTCCACGTCACCCTTGGAGAATCTCACAATACTCGTCTGCCTCCAACTCTCTTCTTCAATCGTTTTGCGTTGTCTGCCAATATTGACTTGTTAGACACAACTCTTGTAGTTTCCTCAGTAACACAAATGATTATTAGCATTGGTCGTGGTACTGATCATGTTTAGGTACGTTGCTTGTTACGCTAAGCCACTCCGACTTCTCGCCTCTCACCGTGACACTCGAACTTCTGTCTGTGAGGTATTGACTTAACCATCATAGTGGTCTTACACTCGCCCGCGCCTGACTCTCACATGTGGGCAGTAATCTCTTGTGAGGAACTGTGTCAAAGATTCTTGGCAGTCCAGAAATACGCAGCCTGTCCGTCCTTCTCTGTCTTGCCTTATTTTCGTTAATTTATCATATCATTCCAGTAGGTTCGTCAGACTCGCTTTCCCTTCCGTAAAGTCCTGTTGGTGTATGTGTACATACCTGACTCTCTCCAGGTGTAGCTAGTCTTGTCCTTAGTATTCTTTCGTGTACTTTACAAAGGATTCTTGTCGGTGACTTAGTCTCTAAATAAGTGCCTCTTCTCTTTTCTTTCTTCTAAAGAGGCCCCACATTTGCCTTCTTCGAACAGCTAGGCAATTCTCCCTTTTATAATTGAATCACAAATGATCACCACTAGAGGGATGCTAAGGGATGTGTCGCTTCTTTTAAGATTCATGGCGAGGCATTCTCTGGTCCACCATCTTTAGGTCCATCTAGTGACGCTAATTGGTTCCCATTACTTCCTCTGCTCTTGCCTCAATATCTGAGGCTCAAGGGATACCTCCCCGTCTAGCACTGACAACTGATCAGGCTCAGTCATGAACGCCAAGGAAACTGGCATTTACTTCCTCGATAAGTCCTTATATGGTATATAGTCCGATATGTCCTTATCCATCATAAGGATAAGGACTCCCTACACTTCCCCCTTTTTCGTAATCTAGTCACTTGTTGACCAGACCACACACTAGAAGTTGAAGGAACGACGACGTTTCGGTCCGTCCTGGACCATTCTCAAGTCGATTGTCCACTAGTCACTTGGTCGTTCCGTGCCATTTTCCTGCCTATATAACCGTGTAGTAGCCATAGTGGTTTCTTTACTTTTTAAGCATTATCATTTTCGTTGATTCATTCTGATACTTTCTTTATATAACTTATTCGTTGCTAATCCTGAAGCATCTATTCCTATTTTCTTCTGACCTTTGATTGCAGTATTTCTTCCACTTCCTCCTGTTGTTGGGTTTTAGCTGGTTGTCACTGTCTATTGAGCCATGGGAGCTGGTTGGCACTGTCTACTGAGCCCTGGGAGCTGGTTGGCACTGTCTACTGAGCCATGGGGGCTGGTTGTCACTGTCTATTGAGCCATGGGGGCTGGTTGTCACTGTCTATTGAGCCATGGGGGCTGGTTGGCACTGTCTACTGAGCCATGGGAGCTGGTTGGCACTGTCTACTGAGCCATGGGAGCTGGTTGGCACTGTCTACTGAACCATGGGAGCTGGTTGGCACTCTCTACTGAGCCATGGGAGCTGGTTGGCACTGTCTACTGAGCCATGGGAGCTGGTTGGCACTCTCTACTGAGCCATGGGAGCTGGTTGACACTGTCTACTGAGCCATGGGAGCTGGTTGGCACTGTCTACTAAGCCATAGGAGCTGGTTGGCACTGTCTACTAAGCCATAGGAGCTGGTTGGCACTGTCTACTAAGCCATAGGAGCTGGTTGGCACTGTCTACTAAGCCATAGGAGCTGGTTGGCACTGTCTACTAAGCCATAGGAGCTGGTTGGCACTGTCTACTAAGCCAAGGGTTATTATATTCCTCTTTTATTGTTGGTATGAAACACTCTTGAGCTTCTCTGAGTCTCAGTTTGACTTAATCCATCATTTCCTGGTCTGAGTGTCCAGTAATTACTTTCTCTTATTCTACCTTTTCCAGGTATACTCTTGCTGCCTTGTAGTGAAGTGTCTTAGCGCTTGTGTGTAAGGTAATTACGCGTGTGTGTATGTGTATGAGCGGGAGTGTATGTGAGCGTGTGTAGGTGTGTGTGGGGGGTGTATGAACGTGAGAGTGTGTGTGTGAGTGTATGTGTTTGTGGAGGGGGGGGGGTGTATGAACGTGAGTGTGTGTGTGTGTGAGTGTATGTGTGTGTGTGGGGGTGTATGAACGTGAGAGTGTGTGTGTGAGTGTATGTGTTTGTGGAGGGGGGGGGGTATGAACGTGAGTGTGTGTGTGTGAGTGTATGTGTGTGTGTGTGCTTGTGTGTGGTGGGAGGGTGTGAACGTGTGCGTTAGTGTGCATATGAGTAATTAGTTGCTGTGAGTTTGAGTGGAACACTGAGAGAGAGAGAATATAAAGGGGGAGAGTTGCCCTCATCGTCTGACCATTTGGTCAAGCTGTTCTGTTTTGTTGTTTAATCGCCTTCGTCCTCTCCCCGTTCTCTCTCCTTCTCTCTCTCTCTCTCTCTCTCTCTCTCTCTCTCTCTCTCTCTCTCTCTCTCTCTCTCTCTCTCTCTCTCTCTCTCTCTCTCTCTCTCCACCCCGCAACATTTCCCCTTTACTCTTTTTCCCTCTTGCTCCCCATTTTCACCTTCCACCACACCAGAGGTACAGAGCCAAGTTGGATTTTTTACTTCTGTTCATGTTTTGAACCGTCCTTGTCTTCAGCACTCTCAGTGCCGACTGGACTCTTGTCTGACCTTTGTCCCGAGAGTGAGAGAGAGAGAGAGGGGGCGGAGGATGTGTCTTCGCTAGCTATTTATGTTACCTATATGTGCGTGCAGGATCGAGCTGTTAGCTCTTGGACTCCGCCTTTTTAACCGTCGGTTGTTCAATGTACTGACTCCCGACCTGTTCTTCCTCCTATCACCTCACCATATATGATAGAAGGTATCATGTCTACTATACATATTTCGTTCTTTCACACGCACATATGTACAAGTGGAGTCCGTAACAGCTGTCTAACTCCCAGGTGCCTATTTACTGGGAGGTGAAAAGGCCATCAGGGTGAAAGAAACTCATCCCATTTGTTTCCGCCATCGCCGGGGATCGAACCCGGACCCTAGGATTACGAGTCCCAAGCGCTGTCCACTCAGTCACAGGCCCTTTTATGTACTCACCTAGTTGTGCTTACGGGGATTAAGCTTTGGCTCTTTGGTCCTGCCTCTCAACCGTCAATCAACTGGTGTGCAGATTTCAGAGCCTATTGCGCTCTATCAATATTTATTTGAAACTGTGTATGGAGTCAGCCTCCACCACATCACTTCCTAGTGCATTCCACCTGTTAACTACTCTGACACTGAAAAACGTCTTTCTAATGTCTCTGTGGCTCATTTGGGTACTAAGTTTCCACCTGTGTCCCCTTGTTCGTGTCCCACCCGTGCTGAAGAGTTTGTCTTTGTCCACCATGTCAATTCCCCTGTGAATTTTGTAGGTGGTTCTCATGTCTCCCCTTACTCTTCTGTTTTCCAGGGATGTGAGGTTCAGCTCCTTTAGCCTTTCCTCGTAGCTCATACCTCTCAGTTCCGGGACGAGCCTGGAGGCATACCACTGAATCTTCTCTAACTTTACCTTCTGTTTAACTAGGTATGGACTCCAGTGCGTTGGGAAAACTGTCAAGCAATGACCCTACTTTCTATTCCGACGCTTTCTGCTGTCTCCCGTCCCTGGTACCGCTGCAGATCCTGCCCGGACAGAACATCCGAAGGCTCTCCCTGTTGTATTTTGTCTGAAACTGTTTTAGTTTTAACACTATAATGATAATGGTACATAGGAGTCTGGAAGACGGGAGGGTAAACACACACACACACACACACACACACACACACACACACACACACACACACACACACACACACACACACACACACACACACACACACACACGCCACTCCTCCCCCATGCCACGACTCTACAACAAAAACATTATGGCATATTTCCGTCTCAGAGCGCCACCTGCGGCCCACCTCACAGCTGGTGCTACGGCCTCCCCAGCTGCCTCTGCCTGGCTGGCACTCCTGGGGCCAGCTGCACTCTCAAACAAAAGTATTATTTGTAAATTCATAATTGTTATGTGGCATACTTGTGGGCGTTGCCCGGGTCTGTCTCCCATTTATTAATATATCCCTCTATGTATCCATCTATGTATCCATCTATGTATCCATCTATGTATCCATCTATGTATCCATCCATCTATCCATGTATCCATCCATCTATCTATGCATCTATCCATCTATGTATCCATCCCTATATCTATATATCCATCCATCAACGTATACATCTTTCTATTATCTATTCACCAAGCTATATACTCACATATCTGTCCCCCCTTCGTGTCCCCTCTACCCTCCCCCTTATCTCTCAGAAGGGGGGAGGGGAGAGAACCAATGAACCAACTGTGTGGATAAATATTTTTTTTATTAACACACAGGTACATCTGCATTTGTGCAGCTGCCCTAGACTATATGAAGGGGAGTACAGTGTGTCAAAAAGCTAGCTACGTGGTGCTAAAATCCCCATCACACAGGATGGTTAGTCATACAGAGGCATGTGATAAGCAGTCTGCACTGGCAGACTCTGGGTGCATTATGAGGACTCTGGGTGCATTCAAGATCACGAGAGTGAATAAAGTAATTGCAAAGCTCCAGGTACCTCATGCCAACGGGTCTGAATGGTCTGCTAATTGGGCATTCAGTGATGTAGTGTGGGAGATCATGCCGCAGTTCCTGCTCACAGAGCTTGCACCTGGAGTGCTCAGGATTGGGAGATCCGTCACCTGTAGCCACCTGCCACAGGTAACGGTAACCCAACCTAATCCTGTCAACCACTGTGTCGCACAGTCTGGTGGACGTTTTGTGCTGCCCATAAACATAGGTTTCAGATCTGAACAAAGCATAGTTTTTTATACTGGTGCTTTCAGGTCGTTGAGAGTCAGTAATTTCACTCCTATCCGACCTGAGCGTTTGGAACAATATAGTTTTGACAGCTGAGATGGGGGATACCTAGATCTAATTCAACTTCATCTCTTTTACACGCTAATTTGGCTGCAATGTCTGTCTCATTATGATGGGTTATATTTATGTGTGATGGTATCCATACAAAGGAGACTCAGAACCCTTTAATCTGTACAGCAATTAGGTCATCTATAATTGGTAGTACGAGGTTCTTGCTGTCGATCTTCCAGGGGAAGTTTCCGATTGCTTGAAGAGCAGACTTTGAATCTTTTTTTTTTTTTTATTAAAAAATGAGGTACATCTGCATTAGTGCAGCTACCCTAGTCTATATGAAGTGGAGTACAGTGTGTCAAAAAAGCTAACTAGGTGATGCTAAAAAATCCCCATCACACAGGATGGTTAGTCATACAGAGGCATGTGATAAGCGGTCTGCACTGGCAGACTCCGGATGCATTTTGAGGATATCAACAAAAGATTGAATACGATCACAAAATTATATTTGGTAAAATTCCACGCTAGTCACAAGCCACATTTCGCATATATTTCTTGAAACAGTTAACTTAGGCCTACCCCTACCGCCCTGTGCCCGTCTCCTACCCTAGATCATTTCTGCCCTGCAAATTTGAACGAGACTAACCTCGAGCATCTGGCCTACAATTTTAGACAGATGGAAGGACAGAAAATGGACATTTTCACTTGTAGAATAGATTACACTGGTGTGAGCAAGCGCCTGCGGGCGTCAGTCCTGCGGCACTCTTACTACTCATCACCGCGTGCAAGTACCTTCCCCTGTCATTGGTGTCATTCATCACCAGTAGCGTGATCGAGACTTGATGAGCGACAGTCCTCCCTCGAATTTTATTGAAGATCCAGAATGTGTGGAATGTGTGTGTGTGACTTGGGACCAGACCGTCACTGACGCCCTGGTCACCGTCACTGACACCCTGGTCACCGTCACTGACACCCTGGTCACCGTCACTGACACCCTGGTCACCGTCACTGACACCCTGGTCACCGTCACTGACACCCTGGTCACCGTCACTGACACCCTGGTCACCGTCACTGACACCCTGGTCACCGTCACTGACACCCTGGTCACCGTCACTGACACCCTGGTCACCGTCACTGACGCCCTGGTCACCGTCACTGACACCCTGGTCACCGTCACTGACACCCTGATCACCGTCACTGACACCCTGGTCACCGTCACTGACACCCTGGTCACCGTCACTGACACCCTGGTCACCGTCACTGACACCCTGGTCACCGTCACTGACACCCTGGTCACCGTCACTGACACCCTGGTGCCCTCAGGTCAGGTGGATGGAAGGGGTGGCTCCTCTGCTGGCTGGTCTGCCTTTGTCTCCCCTTTACACAACTGTCAAATAACTGTAGATCTTTCCAGCTATTTTGGTGAAAAGTCCGGAGCTGTTACACAGATAACGGTGAAGAATCTGCTTATATATATATACTGCTTATATACTCAATCTGTAGGTATATATACTTATATACAGCATGGGGGTCTGTGTGACCCCCATGCTGAGTTAGGACACCACAGCAGGTCCTGAGTAACCCTGATGTCCTGAGTTCCTGAGGTCCTATGACACTCCCATAACTCCCACGTGTCATCATGGAAAGTTGTGCGAGGTTCACCTAGAGAGTTTGGCCTCCAAAGAATTTCGTCAATTTCAAAGTGACTGAGAAATTTGTAAATGGGTTTTGTGAAGACGTAAACAAAGAATAAATATAAAGTTTGGTCACAGTATCCACGTACTATAAACAAAACCTCAAAATAGAAAAGCACTCGTAATTTTTGTTTACAAACTTTATCTACCCAAAAAAGTGAGTTTTATGAATACACAATCAAGTGAGAGGGAGGACTGAGGGGTCCCAGCTGACCCATACAAGGGGAGCCCCTTCTCCGTGTCATCAGTGTATTCTGGCATATCGCCCCCTCTACCCATCAAACATCTATTTACCTTTAATGGGTGACTCTAATAGATGAATGGGAAGGACGAGCTGTGGCCATTGGATGGGGAGGAGGGGTAGGGGGAGGTCGGGGGGTTGGAGGATAGGGAGCAACACTGGACATTTAATTGTAGGGTTAAGGGTGAGATTGCTAGAGGGAGATAAGGGAAAGGGTGGTTTAAAGGGATGCTATGGAAAATTCAAAGGGTAAGGGGGGCCTGGGAGGGGAGCAGAGGAACTGAGTGGGTAGGGGGGGGGTGTGGATGTCCCCCACCCCCCTTTCCCCTCAGCTGCTGTGCTTTGATCTGGGAATGTGTAGTATGATTCATTCATATCCTTCACGTCATGCTACCTACCCTCATCCCTAGCCTTCCCCCCCCCTTCTCTCTCTCTCTCTCTCTCTCTCTCTCTCTCTCTCTCTCTCTCTCTCTCTCTCTCTGCCTCTGCCCTCTGCCCACCCCCCTCTTTCCCCTCCCCTCTTTCCCCGCTATCTCTCCCCATACCTTCGTCCCTCTCCAAGCCATTATTGAGTGTATAATTAAAGGACTTGTGTAAAAGCTATCATACTGATATCTTTCCCCTCTTCGTGTATGACCCTGTGTGTATGTCGCGAGGTATATTATGTGTATAGCAGAGGAGCCGGGATGTATGTATGCGCCTGTATCTCTAATTGTTCTCGATTAGAAGCGCGGACGTGGGTGTGGGAGGGCCTGGCCATGGACACGGGTTCCATTCCCAGCCTAGGCAGAAACAAATAGACAGAGTTTCTATCGCTGATGCACCTGTTCACCTAGAAGTAAATGGGAACCTCGAAGGTTGAGAGTTGCTATGGCCTGCATCCTATTTATATGTATTCACCTAGTTGTACTCACCTAGTTGTGCTGGCAGGTGTTAAGCTCTGCCTCTTTGGTCCCGCCTCTCAACCGTCAATCAAATGATGTACAGATTCCTGAGCCTACTGGTCTCTATCATATCTACATCTGAAACTGTGTATGGAGTCAGCCTCCACCACATCAGTGCCTAATACATTCCATCTGTTAACTACTCTGACACTAAAAAAAGTTCTCTCTAACGTCTCTGTGGCTCATGTGGGTACTCGGTTTCAACCTGTGTCCCCTTGTTCACGTACCACCCGTGTTGAAAAGTTTGTCCTTATCAACACTGTCAATTCCTCTGAGAATTTTGTAGGTAGTGGTCTTGTCTCCCCTTACTGTTCCGTCTTTCAGTGTCGTGAGGTGCATTTCACGCAGCCTTTCCTCATAACTCATGCCTCTTAGTTCTGGGATTAGCCAAGTGGCATACCTCTGAACTTTTCCAGCTTAGTCTTGTGCTTGATAAGGTACGGGCGCCATGCTGGGGCCGCATACTCCAGGACTGGTCTTACATATGCTGTGTACAAGGTTCTGAATGATTCCTTACAATGGTTCCTGAAAGCTGTTCTGATGTTAGCCAGCCTAGCATATGCCGCAGATGTAATTCTTTTTATGTGGGCTTCAGTAGCCAAGTTCGGTGTGATATCAACTCTTAGATCTTTCTCTCTGTCCTTTTCATGAAGTACTTCATTTTCCATTCGGTATCCTGTGTCTGGCCTCCTGTTTCCACCACCTAGTTTCATGACGTTGCTTTTACTCGGCTTGAACTTTAATAGCCATTTATTGGACCATTCATTCTGTCTGTCTAGGTCATCTTGTAGCCTCCTACTATCATCCTCTGTTTTAATCCTCCTCATAATTTTTGCATCATCAGCAAACAATGAGAAGAACGATTCTATACCCTCTGGGAGATCATTTACATATACCAGAAACAGTATAGGTCCAAGGACTGAACCCTGCGGGATTCCACTGGTCACGTCTCGCCAATCTGAGGCCTCAAACCTCACAGTGACTCGCTGTCTCCTGTTGCTTAGGTACTCCCTTATTCAATGGAGTACCTTCCCTTTCACTCCTGCCTACATCTCCAGCTTTTTCACTAGCCTCTTGTGTGCTACTGTGTTAAAGGCTTTTTGGCAATCTAAAAATATGCAGTCTGCCCACCCTTCTCTTTCTTGCCTGATTTTTGTTTCCTGGTCATAGAATTCAAATAATCCTGTGAGGCAGGACCTGCCATCCCTGAACCCATGTTGATGCTGTTTTGCAAAGTTCTTTCACTCCAGATTATCCAAAAGCTTTTTTGGTACAATCTTCTCCATCAGCTTGCATAGTATGCAAGTTAGGGACACTGGCCTAGCAGCGTGTGTGTGTGTGTGTGTGTGTGTGTGTGTGTGTGTGTGTGTGTGTGTGTGTGTGTGTGTGTGTGGTGTGTGTGTGTGTGTGTGTGTGTGTGTGTGTGTGTGTGTGTGTGTGTGTGTGTGTGTGTGTGTACTTAACTAGTTGTACTTACCTAGTTGTGTTTGCAGGGATTGAGCTCTGGCTCTTTGGTCCCGCTTCTCAACTGTCAATCAAGTAATGTACAGGTTCCTGACCCTACGGGGCTCTATCATATCAACTCTTGAAGCTGTGTATGGAGTCAGCCTCAACCACATCACTTTCTAATGCATTCCATTTGTCTACCACTCTGACACTGAAAAAGTCTTTTTAACGTCTCTATGGCTCATTTGGGCACTCAATTTGCACCTATGTCCCCTAGTGCGTGTACTCCTTGTGTTAAATAGTCTGTCTTTATCTACCCTGACAGGTAGGGCGTCTGACAGCTGAGTGGGCAGCGCTTCGGATTCGTAGTCATGAGGTTCCGGGTTCGAACCCCGGTGGAGGCGGAGAAAAATGGGCAAAATGTTTCTGTCACCCTGATGCTCCTGTTCACCTAGCAGTAAATAGGTACCTGGGAATTAGACAGCTACTACGGGCTGCTTTCTGGGAATGTGTAACAAAAAGGAGGCCTGGTCGAGGACCGGGCCGCGGGGACGCTAAGCCCTGAAATTTTTTTCAAGATAACTTCAAGATAACCCTATCAATTCCTCTGAAAATCTTGTATGTGGTGATTATGTCCCACATAGCCACACTGGACCCCGCCACCTGGTGGAGATTTTCTGTTCTGTTTCACTTAGCCAATTAACAAACTTTTTGTCCATATAATCCACCAGAGAACAAATGTGGGGCTCCAATTAAAATTAATTATCGACCTAATTTGATTTTAATATATAGTGATTTCTTTAGCATTTTTTGGCACAGAGAATATAATTTTTTTTTTGTCCTAGCTATAAATATTTACGGATTTATTTAGTTGGAAGGTTAATTGGGAACAAATTATGAGAGCAGCAACCGGAAATTTTCTATCCTAAATGTATATGGTGGTTTGATGATAAAGTTAATAAAAGATACTAATACAGTTAATACAAAATACATTTTATAAATACATTTAATCATATTATAAACTGCTTTTCTCTCACAATGGAAGAATTTAGGGAAACAAGGAAGGGAATACATATTATATTTACTGTAATACATGGCTTATGAATATGTATTTTATGTGAGGAAGATTCATGATTATTATATTCATTAATAACTAATTCAACGCCAGTGAGTACAGCCTCACTTGAACGATATGAGGCTACCTCACTTGAACAGTGAGGTATGAGGCTACCTCACTTGAACAGTGAGGTATGAGGTTACCTCACTTGAACAGTGAGGTATGAGGTTACCTCACTTGAACAGTGAGGTATGAGGTTACCTCACTTGAACAGTGAGGTGTGAGGCTACCTCACTTGAATGATACATGAGGTGCTATAGCTATCCTAAAACAACACGGTCTAAAACGTGTTGCCCAGTCATCTACTATCTATCTACTACTACTATATCGCCATCTACTTTCCACTACAGCTGCCCACCTGCGGCTCTCCAGTTCCCATTCAGTACTCGTTAATGAACATTACTCTGCTGGCGTCGTGTTCCAGACGCCGCCATCTCACCTGTCTGACGTCATCACCCTGTATATAAGCACGGGCCGGGACCCTGGTTAAAGCAGATACCCTTCCGGTGTCTCTCATTAGCTCACGTATCTTCCCTCACCTTGACGTCCTTATGACGGGTAATGGTAGACGCTCAGAGCATTTTGTATAGTGTATCATTCACCATTATTATTAACGTAAAGTCACTTATATATATTTTTTTTTTCTTTGTGTAATGACAAGTGGTTAAGGGATTTTTGTCATTAATTGTTTATTATTATTTTGTGTAAAATTCAAGTATTTTGGTTTTAAGTTTTGATACATTAACTATTTAAAATGTTTATTCTCTTATTCATTACCCACAACCTGCTCACCGTAAAGGAACAGCAGTTTTATTTTAATTTATTTTCTCTTGTTTTTTTAATTAATGTGCGTTTGGCACACAACACCTGCTAGGATAGTTGTCGTGCTATCCCAGCGTATGTCACGTTAACGTGGGGGCCTGTCCGGGAGTCTTGTCCAGGTAATGCTCCTAGTTCCTTTACTTAAAGCTGTCTATAGTTGTTACTTGGCTTTAGCACGTTTGTTTTCAGAACTCTTTATGAGTATTTTTTGGTGAATAACACTTTATACATTTCACGTGTAGCAATTTGTGACTATTGGATTGACTTTAGATTATGTAGGTGTTTTATGCACAAAATCATACTTGTAATGGTTAGTTAGTCTGATAATCTTTTCTATATCTTGTATTTCCATGTTAATCTCGTCCCTACAGAAGTTTCTCATTCAGTCAGATCACCTTCTCGAGTACTGTCTCTGGGCTATTATGTCCATCTTTGCAGTATGAACATAGGAGAATGTACCTGCCTTTAATTCCATTTGCATCCAGAACTTCACTGTACATTGTGGACAAATACAGCAGTTCTCGTCAGTGTTGACACTCTCTGCACCCCTACGCTTGCATTCAAAGTTTGTAATTACTTACGCAGGTAGGGGGTTTACCATTCTTTACCAGAGCACAAAGAATTGTAACTCTGTAAGTATTACCTAGTACCAGTAAGACACCTTGTCCTTATCCTCATCATTTATAGAGTACCGGGTATAGAAAGCACTACATTCTTTTCTACTACCTCGAAATATTTTGCTTCACAGTTCATGATTTAATCACTTAACAATAAATTTCTGATGTAACCTAAATTTATAACTATAATTTTACCACACAGGATAATTAGGAGTTGCCAGTCCTATCACTTCATCTTTCGTCAATCCAACTCACATATTAGTTTACTTGCAGGAAGACATTCTCCATATTTTACTTGTATGAATAATTATCCATTATGCTTCGTCTAGCCACATTCCGTCACGACCCAGAGGATGAAGTGGGTACTCTCATCCGCACTACCAAAGCAGAGTTGCTGACACCGAATATCATATCACCGCCTTCACTGTATACTGCTTTCACTGTATACTACCTTCACTGTATACTGCCTTAACTGTATACTGCCTTTACTGTATACTGCCTTTACTGTATACTGCCTTCACTGTATACTGCCTTCACTGTATACTGCCTTCACTGTATACTGCCTTCACTGTATACTGCCTTCACTGTATACTGCCTTTACTGTATACTGCCTTCACTGTATAGTGCCTTCACTGTATAGTGCCTTCACTGTATACTGCCTTCACTGTATACTGCCTTCACTGTATAGTGCCTTCACTGTATAGTGCCTTCACTGTATAGTGCCTTCACTGTATAGTGCCTTCACTGTATACTGCCTTCACTGTATAGTGCCTTCACTGTATAGTGCCTTCACTGTATACTGCCTTCACTGTATACTGCCTTCACTGTATACTGTCTTCACGGTATACTGCCTTCACGGTATACTGTCTTCACTGTATACTGTCCTGTCTTCACTGTATACTGTCTTCACTACACACGCCCGAGTGAAGCTTCAGGATGGTCTCCACAAGGACTCGGAACACATTCTAATCTTGAAAACTTTCACCGTTATACAGACAGAAAGGCGGACATGTATACCTGTTTCAGGAGTAAAACATACAGACAGTCGCTGAAATATACAATGGCAGAGAAAATTTCTATAAGCCAAACTTCCCTGTAAAACGAAATAAAAAATACAACGGAATATATAACTTTCGACTCTCGAAAGTTTCGGGTCGGGAGAAAAAACAATGTTTTAATAACAAAGTTTGCCGCCCAGGGGAGAAGATTCCTACGGTAAATAAATAAAATTTTCTTTGTGTAACTTCCTATATCCCAGCAGCTACTGAGCCAAGGAGCCACCGCCTGCAGCACGGAGAATGGGCACCCCTGAGAACACCCCCCCCCCCTAAGAACAACCCCTAAGAACACCCCTAAGAGTATGTGCTGACATACTCATTCCTGGCTCTCTGGTATCGATATCTGCTTTCTGCTGTTCTGTTATTTCGGAAGTTCCTCCAAGCCCTTTTGTTTCTTTCCTGTGCTTCCATACATGCCCTATTACACAATGGGTTCTTCTTTTACGTGTTTACTTCTGATTTTTTTTGGGGGGAGGGGGTGTCCGGGATAAACCTATTTACTGCCTCCTGACAAATTTGAGTGACATAGTCCATTATTGTCGGCCCCTTGATGTGTTGCCTACAAAGGTTTCTTGTTGCCACATCCCGCAGCTTAGCTCTCCATGTGTCTGGTCCTCCTCTTCTCTGTTCTCCCAATCTATCTTCCTGTGGTTGAAGTCTCTCATGATTAGTAGTCTGGATCCATTCCTGCTAGCCACAGAAGCTGCTCTCTCTATTATATTAATGGCGGCCATGGTGTTTCTATCATATTCCTGTCTGGGTCTCCTGTCGTTTGGTTATGGATTACATATGACTACTACCATAATTTTTTGTCCTCCAATTGCTATGGTACCTATTATGTAGTCAATGAAATCTTAACAGCCCTGGTGTACTTTTTCTTCAAAAATCTATTCTCTTTTTGTCAGCAAAGCTGCTACTCCTCCACCTCTTCCTTCCTGTGTGTGTGTGTGTGTGTGTGTGTGTGTGTGTGTGTGTGTGTGTGTGTGTGTGTGTGTGTGTGTGTATTAACCTAGTTCACCTAGTTGTGCTTGCGGGGGTTGAGCTCTGCTCTTTCGGCCCGCCTCTCAACTGTGAATCAACTGTTACTAACTACTAACTAATTTCCCTTCCCCTATCCCCCTCTCCCTCCCCCCCCCACTCACACACACACACACACACACACACACACACACACACACACACACACATACACACACACACACACACACACACACACACACACACACACACACCAGGAAGCAGCCCGTAACCTCTGTCTAACTCCCAGGTACCTATTTACTGCTAGGTAACAGCAGCATCAGGGTGAAAGAAACTTCATTTATTGAAGTTTCTGATGCTTAACAGCAGCATCAGGGTCATTTAGCCTATTAATCAATTAGTGAGTCCAAATAGTAAATCAATTAATGAGCTTAGTTCAGCAGTTAGTAAGACAGTGAATTTGCCTGTTAGTTCATCACTCATTCAATCAGCTTGGGGCAGTGTTGGGAATTCTTACACATCCCCGGTGGAGGCGGAAACAAATGGGCAGAGTTTCTTCCCCCCCCCCCTAATGCCACTCACAGACCAGTTTCCCTAACTTGTATACCATGCAAGGTGATGGAGAAGATCGTGATGAAAAGGCTCATAGAGCATCTGGAGGGAAATATAACACACCACTAGCATGGGGTTCAGAGATGGTAAATCGTGCCTCACGGGTTTAATAGAATTCTATGACCAAGCAACACAAATTAGGCAAGAAAGAGAAGGGTGGGGCAAACTGTATTTTCCTTTGACACAGTACCGAAAGCCCTTAACACAGTACCCTATAAAAGGCTGTTACAAAAGTTCGACCAACAGGCAGGAGTAAATGGTAAGGTACTCAGTGGATAAGGGAGTATCTAAGCATCAGGAAACAGCGAGTAACTGTTAGGAGGGAGACATCAGAGTGGCGAGATGTCACCAGAAGATTTCCACAGGGTTCTGTACTTGGACCCATTCTGTTTCTAACATATGTAAACGATCTTCCAGAGGGTATAGACTCATTCCTCTCAATGTTTGCTGATGATTCAAAAATTATGAGAAGAATCAAGACAGATGAAGATAGACAGAGACTAAAAGATGACCTGGACAAACTGCAGGAATTGTCTAGAAAATGGTTACTAAAGTTCAACTCAGGAAAGTGCAAAGTAATGAAATTAGGCAAAGGGAGCAGAAGGCTGAACACAAGGTACCATCTGGGAGGTGAAATGTGCAAGAGTCAAATAGAGAGAAAGATCTGGGGGTTAGTATCACATTGAACCTGTTCCCTGAAGCCATTATCAAAAGGATATCATCAGCGGCATATGCTAGATTGGCCACCATAAGAACTGCCTTTAGAAACTTGTGTGTAGAGTTGTTCAGGACCCTGTATACCCCCTACGTTAGACCAATCCTAAAATATGCAGCTCCAGCCTGGAGTCCATACTGAGTTATATACCACACAAAGTCAGAGAATATTCAGATGTCACCAGACTAGTCCCAGTTGGTGCGGGGATCCATTTGGCGCAGTGATCCAGTTGGTGCGGGGATCCAGTTGACGCGGAGATCCAGTTGGTGCGGGGATCCAGTTGACGCGGAGATCCAGTTGGTGCGGGGATCCAGTTGACGCGGAGATCCATTTGGCGCGAGGATCCAGTTGTCAGGAGAATCCAGTTGACGCGGGGATCCAGTTGATGCGGGGATCCAGTTGGCGCCGGTTTCCAGTTGATGCGGTGAGACAGTTGGCGCGGGGATCCATTTGGCGCGGGATCCAGTTGACGCTGGGATCCAGTTGACGCGGGGATCCAGTTAGCGCCGGTTTCCAGTTGATGCGGTGAGACAGTTGCCGCGGGGATCCATTTGGCGCGGGGATTCAGTTGATGTGGGGATACAGTTGACGCGGGGATCCAGTTGGCGCCGGGATCCAGTTGACGCGGGCATCCAGTTGACGTGGGGATCCATTTGGCGCGGGGATCCATTTGATCCGGGGAGCCAGTTGATGCGGGGATCCAATTGACGCGTAGATGCAGTTGGCGCCGGGATCCAGTTAACGTGTTGATCCAGTTGGTGCGGGGTTCCAGTTGAGGCCGGGATCCAGTTGGCCCGAGATCCAGTAGATTCGGGGATCCAGTGACTCGGGGTTCCGGTGGACGCGGAGATCCAGTTGACGCGGGTTTCCATTTGACGCAGAGATCATAAAGGGATGAGATAGCCCCTGGTGGCGTGTTGGAGGCGTGTGGCGGCCAAGATGGCCCCCAGGGTGTCTTAACGCAAAGGGAGAACCTGTTGTGACGCTACTCCTCTACCTTAAAACCTAAACCCCTTCGCCTGCTCTTCTTTCCTGTTCTCCTTTCTCTTCCATCCCTCTCGCTGCCCTGGAGAGCGTGCAGAGACCCTTTACTGCTAGAATCCAATCAGTAAAACATCTAAATTACTGGGACCGACTAAAGAGCCTAAATCTGTATTCTCTTGAGCCCAGGCGGGAGAGAAACATAATAATTTGCACGTGGAAAATATTAGAGGGGCTGGTCCCAAACCTGCACCCAGAAATATCACATGAGACCAGAAGGCATGGCAGGATGTGCAGAATACCTCCGTTGAAAAGCAATGGTACAACAGGTACTTTGAGAGAGAACTCTATCAACATCAGAGGCCCGAGACTGTTCAACACGCTTCCACTACACATAAGGGGCATAACTGGCCGACCCCTCACAGTGTTCAAGAGAGAACTGGATAAGCACCTCCAAAGGATACCTGATTCACCAGGCTGTGATTCGTACGTCAGGCTGCGAGCAGCCGCGTCTAACAGCCTGGTTGACCAGTCCAGCAACCACGAGGCTTGGTCGACGACCGGGGCGCGGGGACGCTAAGCCCCGGAAGCACCTCAAGGTAACCTCAAGGTATGGGACCCCCTTTACCTCCCCCTCACTCCTTCTCTCCACCCCTCTCCCATGTCATGCTACCTCCCTGCTTCACGTTCATCCCCGCACGTCTCCCCCGGGTATGGTTTTGATACGCTAATTTAAAGTTATTCTAAAGTCTTCCAGGATATTGTTGTCGTGGTGAGGGGGTGATGGTGGGGGAGAACCATGGGGTGCGGAGCATTGGGGGTGGAGGGGAGGAATGCTGCTCAGTTATCTCCCTGCCTCTCCTTCGCTGACGATACCCAACTTGGGGAGACACTCTCGTTATTATCGAAATGGAGCATGGGGAGGAAGGAATGGTAGGGAGGACGGGGTGACGGAGGAGGGTTGCTATGGCTCACCAACGCCAACACATTCCTGAGCCACAGCACCGTGTGGCCGGGTACAGCTAGCATGTATGTATGTATATATATATATATATATATATATATATATATATATATATATATATATATATATATATATATATATATATATATATATTATTAAATATGACCGAAAAAGTAAGATTAATAATTCTAACACGAATTTTCTCAATCTTTCGTACATTACGCTTCACTGTTGGAGGTAAATCAAAAATCACTTCTCCAAAATTCATTTTTATTTCTAGTCTGACGCGACACGGGCGCGTTTCGTAAAACTTATTACATTTTCAAAGACTTCACAAATACACAACTGATTAGAACGTATCTCTGATTTTATATCTACATTTGAGTGAGGTGGTAAGGGTGATGTGGCATTAACACAAGACAGAACAGGAGGGGATATTAATAGGGTATTAAAAGTATCAACACAAGACAGAACAGAAACAATGGGTATTGAATAGAAGTGTTTGTAGAAAGCCTATTGGTCCATATTTCTTGATGCTTCTATATTGGAGCGGAGTCTTGAGGTGGGTAGAATATAGTTGTGCAATAATTGGCTGTTGATTGCTGGTGTTGACTTCTTGATGTGTAGTGCCTCGCAAACGTCAAGCCGCCTGCTATCGCTGTATCTATCGATGATTTCTGTGTTGTTTACTAGGATTTCTCTGGCGATGGTTTGGTTATGGGAAGAGATTATATGTTCCTTAATGGAGCCCTGTTGCTTATGCATCGTTAAACGCCTAGAAAGAGATGTTGTTGTCTTGCCTATATACTGGGTTTTTTGGAGCTTACAGTCCCCAAGTGGGCATTTGAAGGCATAGACGACATTAGTCTCTTTTAAAGCGTTCTGTTTTGTGTCTGGAGAGTTTCTCATGAGTAGGCTGGCCGTTTTTCTGGTTTTATAGTAAATCGTCAGTTGTATCCTCTGATTTTTGTCTGTAGGGATAACGTTTCTATTAACAATATCTTTCAGGACCCGTTCCTCCGTTTTATGAGCTGTGGAAAAGAAGTTCCTGTAAAATAGTCTAATAGGGGGTATAGGTGTTGTGTTAGTTGTCTCTTCAGAGGTTGCATGGCTTTTCACTTTCCTTCTTATGATGTCTTCGATGAAACCATTGGAGAAGCCGTTATTGACTAGGACCTGCCTTACCCTACAGAGTTCTTCGTCGACTTGCTTCCATTCTGAGCTGTGGCTGAGAGCACGGTCGACGTATGCGTTAACAACACTCCTCTTGTACCTGTCAGGGCAGTCGCTGTTGGCATTTAGGCACATTCCTATGTTTGTTTCCTTAGTGTAGACTGCAGTGTGGAAACCTCCGCCCTTTTCCATGACTGTTACATCTAGAAAAGGCAGCTTCCCATCCTTTTCCGTCTCGTAAGTGAAACGCAGCACGGAACTCTGCTCAAATGCCTCCTTCAGCTTCTGCAGATGTCTGACATCAGGTACCTGTGTAAAAATGTCGTCAACATACCTGCAGTATATGGCCGGTTTCAAGTTCATGTCGACTAAGACTTTTTGCTCGACGGTACCCATGTAGAAGTTTGCAAACAGGACACCTAGGGGAGAACCCATGGCGACCCCATCTACTTGCTTATACATGTGCCCATCCGGGCTCAAGAAGGGTGCCTCTTTAGTACAAGCTTGGAGTAGTTTCCTCAGAATACTTTCTGGCATGTCAAGAGGAGTACAGGCTGGATCACGATACACACAGGTACCTGATGTCAGACATCTGCAGAAGCTGAAGGAGGCATTTGAGCAGAGTTCCGTGCTGCGTTTCACTTACGAGACGGAAAAGGATGGGAAGCTGCCTTTTCTAGATGTAACAGTCATGGAAAAGGGCGGAGGTTTCCACACTGCAGTCTACACTAAGGAAACAAACATAGGAATGTGCCTAAATGCCAACAGCGACTGCCCTGACAGGTACAAGAGGAGTGTTGTTAACGCATACGTCGACCGTGCTCTCAGCCACAGCTCAGAATGGAAGCAAGTCGACGAAGAACTCTGTAGGGTAAGGCAGGTCCTAGTCAATAACGGCTTCACCAATGGTTTCATCGAAGACATCATAAGAAGGAAAGTGAAAAGCCATGCAACCTCTGAAGAGACAACTAACACAACACCTATACCCCCTATTAGACTATTTTACAGGAACTTCTTTTCCACAGCTCATAAAACGGAGGAAAGGGTCCTGAAAGATATTGTTAATAGAAACGTTATCCCTACAGACAAAAATCAGAGGATACAACTGACGATTTACTATAAAACCAGAAAAACGGCCAGCCTACTCATGAGAAACTCTCCAGACACAAAACAGAACGCTTTAAAAGAGACTAATGTCGTCTATGCCTTCAAATGCCCACTTGGGGACTGTAAGCTCCAAAAAACCTAGTATATAGGCAAGACAACAACATCTCTTTCTAGGCGTTTAACGATGCATAAGCAACAGGGCTCCATTAAGGAACATATAATCTCTTCCCATAACCAAACCATCGCCAGAGAAATCCTAGTAAACAACACAGAAATCATCGATAGATACAGCGATAGCAGGCGGCTTGACGTTTGCGAGGCATTACACATCAAAAAGTCAACACCAGCAATCAACAGCCAATTATTGCACAACTATATTCTACCCACCTCAAGACTCCGCTCCAATATAGAAGCATCAAGAAATATGGACCAATAGGCTTTCTACAAACACTTCTATTCAATACCCATTGTTTCTGTTCTGTCTTGTGTTGATACTTTTAATACCCTATTAATATCCCCTCCTGTTCTGTCTTGTGTTAATGCCACATCACCCTTACCACCTCACTCAAATGTAGATATAAAATCAGAGATACGTTCTAATCAGTTGTGTATTTGTGAAGTCTTTGAAAATGTAATAAGTTTTACGAAACGCGCCCGTGTCGCGTCAGACTAGAAATAAAAATGAATTTTGGAGAAGTGATTTTTGATTTACCTCCAACAGTGAAGCGTAATGTACGAAAGATTGAGAAAATTCGTGTTAGAATTATTAATCTTACTTTTTCGGTCATATTTAATAATATATGTCTACAGGAAAGACTGCTACCAAAATATATATATATATATATATATATACATGTATATATATATATGTATATATATATACATATATATATATGTATATTATATATACATATATATATATATATATATATATATATATATATATATATATATATATATATATATATATATATATATATATATATATATATATAATCCATCAAAGTGTGAAATCCTCTCATCCAGCCAACCAATCATAGATGCAGTACGAATCTTATTGCCAGGAGCCCCAGTGATCGCTCCCACCAACAGTGTGCTGCTAGGGGCACCTCTGGGCTCGAACGCCATTGAGGTAGTCCTCAAAGAAAAGCTTAAAGTGCTGAGGAGGATGGAGGCGCGAATAGGGGCTTTGGATGCTCACGATGCTTTGTACCTTCTCACAAGGTGCCTGGCCTTGCCCAGACTTACCTATTTCCTCAGGTGTGCTCCTTCCTTTGACAGCCCAAAATTAACGGAATACGACTCACTCCTAAAGACAATAACTATGAAAGTGTTAAACCTTCTCCCTGTAAGATGACCAGTGGGACCAAGCAACGCTCCCAGTCAGACTCGGGGGTATAGGTATTCGCAAGGCGACACAGTTAGCATTGACGGCATTCTTATCCTCGACCAGTGCTACAAGTGAATTAGTGAATGAAATACTACCAGAGTACCTAAGGAACTCCATTGGGATTCGTGATCCCAAATTTGTGGAAGGAGCTGGTCAGTGGGACACTCTTGCCAATTCACACACCCGGCCAACTTTTCCAAACGACGGTAAACAGGCCAAATGGGATAGCCCCATAGTGGAGAACATCGCCAAAGCATTGCTGGAGGCAGCTTCTCAGAAGAACAGAGCACGTCTCTTAGCTGTGCAAGCGCCCCATGCCGGGGACTTCCTGTTGGCAGTCCCTAATTCCGCCTTGGGCACCCGCCTGGATCATCGGGCCCTAAGTATTGGTGTTGCTCTGCGCCTTGCGCCCCTATCTCCACCGAACACCGGTGTGTTTGCGGCCATGCACGGGCAGACCAATACGGCAGCCATGGTCTCATCAGTCGTAAGACACAGGGAAAGATTGCCAGACATGAAGCAGTCAATGACAACATCAAGAGAAGTTTGGCTACAGCTGGGTGTCCAGCACACAGGGAACCCCCAGTTGTGCAGACCTGACAACAGCCAAAAACGCCCAAATGGAGTTACCCTGCAGCCATGGAGGGAAGGTAAACAGGTCGTATGGGATTAAACCTGTGCATCTACATTGGCTGATACCTACTTACGTTACAGCTCAGCTGAGGGAGGTGGGGGCGGCCACCTTCAGGGAGACCCAAAAAATCAACAAGTACAGAGACCTAGAACGTTGTTACAGGTTCGTGCCGATAGGCTCTGAGACTCTGGGCGCCTGGGGTAAATGTGCACTCAAGTTTTTAAAGGAGGTTGGTGAGGAACTCATTGGGAAAACTAGAGACCCACGAGCAGCCAGTTTCCTGTTCCAGCACCTAAGTGTCGCAGTTCAGAGGGGAAATGCGTGCTGTATCCTGGGTATGCACCCAACCTCCTAGGAGCGGGACGAGGTATTCGAACGCTGATTGTTATATTGCTATATATTTGTGTGTGTGTGTTTGTTCTCTGTAAACTGTAGCATTGCAATAAAATAAAACAAAACACCATTCCACCATTCCCCACTCCCTCGTCCAATGCATTCCCAAATGATTAGATGTTCCCATCACTGAAATATAAGAAACAGTTAAAAAAATGAAACGAAAAAATGAAAAAATACAAAAATAAACTATACTCATGAAATGAATGGTATGATAAACAACAGAGCTCAATTCCAACACAATGTCCTACAAATAAATAAATTAAAATTAAAATAAATTGGAATCTTTGAAAATTCAATTTATTAATGCAATCAGAAATATTGAAATGGAACTGTAACGCATTTAATAGAGCATGTGTTGCTATAATATGCAACAGCTGGCGCTGATTTAAAGAAACTATGTTTTTACCTGTCACAGGTGTGGCATCTATATAGCAGGTATATAAAAAGACACGTGTATTCTACTGGAACGTACAGCATGTGTTGCTCTTACATGCTGTAATCATTACATGCTCTTACATTACACATGCTGTAATCTCATGCATGAGATTTTAGCATGTGTCGCTCTTACGTCCAACAGATGGCTGTGTCAACAGCTTACACAAAGTAGGCTGTTGACACAGAGTAAGCTGTAGACATGTTACGGCCCTACTGGGACGCAACCGGGTTCTTCTCTGATGGTAGTAGAGTTTGGGAATCCGGCCCCAAATTAGTAGAGGCTTTCAAGGGGTGTGTTCCGTAACGCAAGTTAAATTAAAGGGGGAGGGATACAAATGTTCCAATTTATATATATATATTTCCACCACCATGTGTAAATAAAGAACAGTCACACGCGGGGATTATAACTACACAATTATGTACAGGTTCGTCTTCCTCCGAAGGCACTGGATGCTCGACTGTGCTCACTCTGGGTAGCCCTGGTTCCTTCTTCCGTGGCCCATGATGAATCCACTATGATTCTTTGACGAATCTACCCTGGCCACAGGCCAGCCAAATCACAGTCCCACTGGGTGCTTTGGCGTGGAGGCTTTCAACCACAATCCAGCCTGTAGCTGGCAGGTACCGATCAGCTCCGCTGTGTAGGCCACTCCACGACCGATACTAGGGTTGCGAGCCCTAGGCAGGAGCCTCGTGGGATCCCGCTGATCACTCTCCTCACTAAGCACCACAGTGGCTAGTCTCTTCCACCAGCCAGCCCCGGATAAGGCGATTCCCGACACTGCCACGCCACAGGCAGGCTAATACTCTCAACAGAGTTCGTCCGGGGGTGACTCACAGCTTCTTCAAAGCAGACTGGTGAAGAGACCTTGGCTGCCTTGGGTAGACTGATCCATCGTCCAATACAGCAGTCCCAGGTCGACTCTGCAATCAGATACGTCATTAGTACTGGGGATACTACATGGGAACCTCACTTACAGGCTTAGACACAAACGTCCACCTCTTCACTCCATAGATGGCGTTGCTGTCTAAGCGTCACCTCACCAGAGGTCAGCAGCGGCTACGTCGCGAGTCAACTAGGACAGGAATCCAACACTTTTTGCTGGCCTATCCTGTCACCACTAGATGGCGTCGTCCATTTGGAGTGGGTTTCGGGAGCGGACTCACAGATGGCGTTGTTGTCACTGCTCCGCGCTCCGACGATGGACTCGGGTTCGTAACAAGACACAGAGTAGGCTGTTGACACAGAGTAGGTTGTAAACACAGAGTAGGCTGTTGACACAGAGTAGGCTGTTGACACAGAGTAGGCTGTTGACACAGAGTAGGCTGTTGACACAGAGTAGGCTGTTGACACAGAGTAGGCTGTTGACACAGAGTAGGCTGTTGACACAGAGTAGGCTGTTGACACAGAGTAGGCTGTTGACACAGAGTAGGCTGCATCTACAGCCTACTCTGTGTAGGAAGTAGACAAAGAAAACCATACATATTTCACTGCTTCTCTCTCTCTAACGTGCTATACCCACACCCGTACCCAAACCGTGGCCCCGTACCCTCGACCCAATTCCCCAGCATTCACTCTAAGCCCTAGCCAATTTATTACAACCAATTAACCATCCATTTAACTCTATCCCATAACTCTCATTCTTTTCCCATTACCCATTACGCCTCCACGCGTAAAACACAATTCTCTGCTCCGAACTCTACCTAAAACATCCAGTCAATACATCTTACTGCCTATGTTCACATCCCTTCAATATCCCTTAATTTTTAATACCCGCGTCAATTTTCAATCACTATCCTTTAATATCTACGTCAGTTTTCAATCAATATCCCTTAATACCCACGTCAATAATTAATCAATATCCCTTAATGCCTACGTAAATTTTCAATCAATATCCCATAATACCCACGTCAATATCAATCAATATCCCTTAACACCCGCATCAGTTTTCAATTAATACCTGTTAATACCCCACTTCAATTTTAAATCAATATCCATTAATACCCATGTCAATATTCAGTCAATACCTTTTATTATGATTATCTCCTGCATAGCAGTAGATTCTGCCTGTTCCTTACCACCAACATATCTGCATGCCCCAACTTCAAGACTCAACATCAACAACAACAGCAATATGTATCACACGTATTGTCTAGACACACTAACAACCTGCCACCAGAGACAGCCCACCTACAGTCTTGGCCGTCAGACAAAGTATCAAAGATGGTAGTTATCTTGCCGGCTTCTAGTCTTCAGCTCCAAAATTCGCGCCACAATGACGTCACACCCCGTATATAAAGCAATGCCAGCGTCCAGCGCAGCACGGGAGACATCTCTCGTCACGCAGGGTGTAGTCGCACCTCCACAGATCTCCAGTATCAGCTCTTGATACTGGTAATGGCTCAAAAGGGCCACTACTTACGGGCTATTCATGCCCGTGCCACCTTTTGGGTGGCTTAATCTTCATCAATCATCCAGCGCAGCTCATTACCCTCCTGGTGGTCACTGCTACTGCATCTATCCTCGCCCACGGGTGAGGTGTAGACGCTCATAGCATTTTTGTATAAAAGTATTACATTCACCTTTGTTATTAACGTAAAATTCACATGTATATATTACTCTTTTAATTGTGTTTAAGCCAAGTGGATAAGGGGTTTTGTTTTCATTAATTGTTTCTTATCGTTTATGTAACATGAAAGTTATTTTCTTGTTATATTAAATGTTTAAAGTTTTTATTCTCTTTTTTGCTCGAAATATATACACAGTAGAGGACCATAGCAGATTTATTTTATTTTGTTTTCTTTTTATTAAAGTGCGTTTGACACAACACCTGCCATGGCACAACACCTGCCATGGCACAACACCTGCCATGACACAACACCTGCCATGACACAACACCTGCCATGACACAACACCTGCCATGACACAACACCTGCCATGACACAACACCTGCCATGACACAACACCTGCCATGGCACAACACCTGCCATGACACAACACCTGCCATGGCACAACACCTGCCATGACACAACACCTGCCATGGCACAACACCTGCCATGGCACAACACCTGCCATGACACAACACCTGCCATGACACAACACCTGCCATGACACAACACCTGCCATGACACAACACCTGCCATGGCACAACACCTGCCATGACACAACACCTGCCATGGCACAACACCTGCCATGACACAACACCTGCCATGGCACAACACCTGCCATGGCACAACACCTGCCATGACACAACACCTGCCATGACACAACACCTGCCATGGCACAACACCTGCCATGACACAACACCTGCCATGGCACAACACCTGCCATGGCACAACACCTGCCATGGCACAACACCTGCCATGACACAACACCTGCCATGGCACAACACCTGCCATGGCACAACACCTGCCATGACACAACACCTGCCATGGCACAACACCTGCCATGACACAACACCTGCCATGACACAACACCTGCCATGACACAACACCTGCCATGGCACAACACCTGCCATGACACAACACCTGCCATGACACAACACCTGCCATGGCACAACACCTGCCATGGCACAACACCTGCCATGGCACAACACCTGCTATGACACAACACCTGCCATGGCACAACACCTGCCATGGCACAACACCTGCCATGGCACAACACCTGCCATGGCACAACACCTGCCATGGCACAACACCTGCCATGACACAACACCTGCCATGGCACAACACCTGCCATGACACAACACCTGCCATGACGCAACACCTGCCATGGCACAACACCTGCCATGGCACAACACCTGCCATGACACAACACCTGCCATGACACAACACCTGCCATGGCACAACACCTGCCATGACACAACACCTGCCATGACACAACACCTGCCATGGCACAACACCTGCCATGACACAACACCTGCCATGGCACAACACCTGCCATGGCACAACACCTGCCATGACACAACACCTGCCATGGCACAACACCTGCCATGGCACAACACCTGCCATGGCACAACAACTGCCATGACACAACACCTTACATGACACAACACCTGCCATGACACAACACCTGCCATGACACAACACCTGCCATGACACAACACCTACCATTGCACAACACCTGCCATGGCAAAACACCTGCCATGGCAAAACACCTGCCATGGCACAACACCTGCCATGACACAACACCTGCCATGGCACAACACCTGCCATGGCACAACACCTGCCATGGCACAACACCTGCCATGGCACAACACCTGCCATGGCACAACACCTGCCATGGCACAACACCTGCCATGACACAACACCTGCCATGGCACAACACCTGCCATGGCACAACACCTGCCATGACACAACACCTGCCATGGCACAACACCTGCCATGACACAACACCTGCCATGGCACAACACCTGCCATGGCACAACACCTGCCATGGCACAACACCTGCCATGGCACAACACCTGCCATGGCACAACACCTGCCATGACACAACACCTGCCATGACACAACACCTACCATGACACAACACCTGCCAGAATGGTTACTGCTCTATTCCAGATCACGTCACACTCTTAATTCCCACCTCAATTCTCCATCAATCCGCCTCAATACCCACGTCAACTTCAACCCCTGAACCTGAGCTATGGCCCCATCCCCCTCCCCCACCCCCCACCCCCTCATGCCTGGAGCCTGCCGTGGATATTTATTCATTAATTAACTACATTAGGAGGATTTTTCTTCCTTAGCTAATTACTGAATAATTTAGTGCTAGGGATTTCAATACATCTTCGTATGTGATTCTCTACAAGATTTTCTGACTTTACGTTCCTCTCTCTTTGTCTCTCTCTCTGTCTCTCTGTCTCTGTCTCTGTCTCTGTCTCTGTCTCTCTCTCTCTCTCTCTCTCTCTCTCTCTCTCTCTCTCTCTCTCTCTCTCTCTCTCTCTCTCTCTCTCTCTCTCTCTCTCTCTCTCTCTCTCTCTCCCTCTCATGCTCCAGGGGGTATCCACACTACCATTACACAAAATACCCATTCCAATGCGACAGGTTTCCTCTCACGGTCGGATGCATTTTTCATGTCCACTGATAAAAGGCTTCAACCTGTGTTCATCTCGGGCCCTCTCTCTCCCCTGTGGCCCCTGGTGTGCCCTCTACACCTGCAGACTCTGGTGTGTTCTCTACACCTGCAGACTCTGGTGTGCCCTCTACACCTGCAGACTCTGGTGTGCCCTCTACACCTGCAGACTCTGGTGTGTCCTCTACACCTGCAGACTCTGGTGTGCCCTCTACACCTGCAGACTCTGGTGTGCCCTCTACACCTGCAGACTCTGGTGTGCCCTCTACACCTGCAGACTCTGGTGTGCCCTCTACACCTGCAGACTCTGGTGTGCCCTCTACACCTGCAGACTCTGGTGTGCCCTCTACACCTGCAGACTCTGGTGTGCCCTCTACACCTGCAGACTCTGGTGTGCCCTCTACACCTGCAGACTCTGGTGTGCCCTCTACACCTGCAGACTCTGGTGTGCCCTCTACACCTGCAGACTCTGGTGTGCCCTCTATACCTGCAGACACTAGGGTACTCTGAGCACGCTACTATAAACACAATATCCACAGTGTCCCCTACACCACAGTGTCCCCAACACCACAGTGTCCCCCACACCACAGTGCCCCCCCACACCACAGTGTCCCCCACACCACAGTGTCCCCCACACCACAGAGTCCCCCACACCACAGTGTCCCCAACACCACAGTGTCCCCCACACCAGTGTCCCCCAACACCACAGTGTCCCCCACCCCACAGTGTCCCCCACACCACAGTGTCCCCAACACCACAGTGACCCCAACACCACAGTGTCCCCCACCCCACAGTGTCCCCCACACCATATAGAGCACATAGTGTGATCTTATATTTTGGTCTTGTTGCCTAAGGCTCCAAGATCAGCGATGCCGTAATGGCTCTTTACCTGTCTCAGGT
>NC_091179.1:15319568-15355608 GCF_040958095.1 Procambarus clarkii
GCCCCGTAATATTAGAAGGTCCCGCCCTGGGCGCTCCCGGGCTTTATCTAATTTGAAGAAGACCAATTTTCTCACAAATCCTCCCCAGTTATTACGAGATTAAACATATTTGTAATCAGCCAAGAATTGGAGTTTTAATT
The DNA here is from genome assembly GCF_040958095.1 of Procambarus clarkii. Classification (NCBI taxonomy): domain Eukaryota; kingdom Metazoa; phylum Arthropoda; class Malacostraca; order Decapoda; family Cambaridae; genus Procambarus; species Procambarus clarkii. The sequence goes on from NC_091179.1 coordinate 15,319,709, forward strand.
AAGTTTGGGTAATTCCCTGTATGGTGGGACGGTCAGACAGTCATGATGACGGAACCTCGCTCGTGCAACCTGTTTGGACGGGATCTTGGGCGAGTGAGAGGCAGGAAGTCTTGCAGAATTGCATAGCTGTTGCAAATGTGTATTTTTCTATCTATTTTATTTATCATTTAGTCATTCTTGTTTCGTTGTTAAACACAACTTCATGGATATATATACCAATATTTTGACTATTTTGGCATATTTACCATGATCAAACTTCAGTAGTTTAATAGCTAAGTAATATAAGATACTATGTTAAAATCTGCTCCTTAATTGTACTCCAAGAGTGGATGAATTAATCTGAAATCACATTACAATTGTTATGACCCTCCCCCCTCCCTCCTGTGGGCTCATGGCGTGGGTCCCCCCGCCCACAGTGGGAGGTAGTCCCCACCCGACCACAGGGAGGACTCAGGGAGATGATATAGTGTAAGCGACCGTCACTGTGACCCAGGAGGAGATGGCGTCACGGGTGAGCATCTGTGAGAAAACTTGGATGTGAGGTGTTGACTGGTTACGACGTCCCGTGTGCAAAAATGACATCATCGCGGGATTATACGGTGTGCAAAGGTCTTGAGACGTCACTTGCGGTCAGGATGTCGGAAGAGAAGGACGCACGTCGTCGCTCCTGATGAAAAAAATATATATGTGACTTGTGGAGAAGAATTTGTGAGGAGCTCCGTGAGTGAAGTGTGAGGAGGCTGAGGGAGGGAGATTGGTGACGAATGTCTTAAATAGTAGCGACGAGTAGGGTCGACCTGACGCCAGTAGGGGTGGTGGTGCCGTGAGGAGCCACGCTGGTCAAGCCTACAAGAGGCGTGTGTGTGGGCAAGTGTACCTGATTGGCACCTGTCCCGTGACCCTTTTAAAGCACGTCATGACTGACAGGAGCCGATTAGTGGCCGTCAATAGAGAGTTGTGTGGGCGACTTAGCAAGGCGCCATGTATGGAAGGTCGGGTGATGATCGTCGCTACCTCCGTATTTTGCAGTAAGAGCCTATTATACTGCCGTTTGTTGCTTGTTGCAGTGAGAGCGTGGGCCCAGCGATCTTGAATAATATTTATGAACTAGCTGTACCCGGCCACGCGTTGCTGTGGCCCAATACACAATCAGACCCCACCAACACACCACCAGACCACCAACACACCACCAGGACACCAACACACCACCAGACCAACAGACAGACAGATCAAGCCTCCCGTCCCACGAGAGGCTGAGACAGATCAAGCCTCCCGTCCCACGAGAGTCTGAGACAGATCAAGCCTCCTGTCCCACGAGAGGCTGAGACAGATCAAGCCTCCCGTCCCACTAGAGGCTGAGACAGATCAAGCCTCCTGTCCCACGAGAGGCTGAGACAGATCAAGCCTCCCGTCCCACGACAGGCTGAGACAGAACACCGCCCTGACCCTCCACCTTCATGCATAATAAATACCTTTCTCTTGTGGAGTTTTCCTGTATTCTGCAATATAGATATCTGCCTGAGTTTGTTTTGTTGTCTTGCTTGTATCCTCAGGCATGTTGCATGGTCTGCAACCCGCAGAGTCATTGTAACCACTCCCACTCACTTCTGTGGTCAAGGATAGACTCTCCCATGCACTCCCTCTCTGGACAAGGATAGTCTGTCCCATGCTCTCCCTCTGTAGACAAGGATGGTCTCTCCCATGCTCTCCCTCGCTGGTCAAGGATAGTCACCCCATGCTCTCCCTCTCTGGTCAAGGATAGTCTCCCCCATGCACTCCCTCTCTGGTCAAGGATAGTCAGCTAGACTACTCGTCCCGTTGATGAAGAACGCTACGGTCTCCACTAGCTTGAGCGTTCCTTGATGTGGTGTTTCTAGCTGTCGGAAGAGAAAGCGCTAACCTTCCTTAAGAAAAGCAGAGGCAAGCAACAGTTCAATGCTTGCTTAAGAAGAGCCGTGGCAAGCAACAGCTCTAAGTCTGCTTAAGAAGAGCCGTGGCAAGCAACAGTTCTAAGTCTGCTCAAGAGATGGTAAGACAAGAATTTCTAGGTCTGCCTCTCAATAAGGAAAATATAACTTCCTTTAAAAAGGAGAAATATTGCTTTATTTGACTAAATATTTCTTAATCCTTCTGTGAGCGGTCGCGCATAATCCCGTCGACCCACGACGACCCACGGCGATCCACAACGACCTTGACGACCCACGATGACCCACGACGACGACCCACGGCAATCTACAACGACCTCGGCGACCCACGACGACCCACGGCGAAGCGCGACGACCCACGACGACATAAGACAACCCACGACGACATAGGACGACCCACGACGACCTACGACGACCTGCAACGACGACCTACGACGACCCACGACGACCTACGACGAGCAACGACGACCCACGACGACCTACGACGACCAACGATGACCCACGACGACCAACGACGACCTACGACGACCAACGACGATCCACGACGACCCATGACGACCAACGACGACCAATGTCGACCCATGACGACCTACGTGACCAACGGTGACCAACGACGACCAACAACGACCCACGACGACCTACAACGTCCCACGACGACCAACGTTAACCCACGACGACCTACGACGACCTACGACGACTAACGACGACCCATGACGACATACGACGACCCACAACGACATTCTGATGCGGATAACCACGTTTGTTTGCCCTTAAAAATTCATAAGAGAATTTTTAATAAATTATAGACAAAGGCACGTGGAGCAGCTTTTAAACATGTAATATTTTCTCCTGAAATTGACTCTAGGTTCGGACTTTTCTATTCTGATACTTCTTTCTCCACTGACTTGATGTATGAGGTCAGAAGGTCTTGGAGACTTGGTAGTCTCTGCCAGGTTACAGGTTGACGGCGCGTCGGGTTCCACACACACGCGGGCCACACACGCGGGCCACACACGCGGGCCACACACGCGGGCCACACACGCGGGCCACACACGCGGGCCGCACACGAGGGCCACCATCACCTACAACAGCTGTGAGGCCCTGGCCACCATCTCCTACAACAGCTGTGAGGCCCTGGCCACCATCTCCTACAACAGCTGTGAGGCCCTGGTCACCATCTCCTACAACAGCTGTGAGGCCCTGGTCACCATCACCTACAGCAGCTGTGAGGCCCTGGCCACCATCTCCTACAACAGCTGTGAGGCCCTGGCCACCATCACCTACAATAGCTGTGAGGCCCTGGTCACCATCACCTACAACAGCTGTGAGGCCCTGGCCACCATCTCCTACAACAGCTGTGAGGCCCTGGTCACCATCACCTACAACAGCTGTGAGGCCCTGGCCACCATCACCTACAACAGCTGTGAGGCCCTGGTCACCATCACCTACAACAGCTGTGAGGCCCTGGTCACCATCACCTACAACAGCTGTGAGGCCCTGGTCACCATCACCTACAACAGCTGTGAGGCCCTGGTCACCATCTCCTACAGCAGCTGTGAGACCCTGGTCACCATCACCTACAACAGCTGTGAGGCCCTGGTCACCATCACCTACAACAGCTGTGAGGCCCTGGCCACCATCACCTACAACAGCTGTGAGGCCCTGGTCACCATCACCTACAACAGCTGTGAGGCCCTGGTCACCATCACCTACAACAGCTGTGAGGCCCTGGTCACCATCACCTACAACAGCTGTGAGGCCCTGGTCACCATCTCCTACAACAGCTGTGAGGCCCTGGTCACCATCACCTACAACAGCTGTGAGGCCCTGGTCACCATCACCTACAACAGCTGTGAGGCCCTGGTCACCATCACCTACAACAGCTGTGAGGCCCTGGCCACCATCACCTACAACAGCTGTGAGGCCCTGGTCACCATCACCTACAACAGCTGTGAGGCCCTGGCCACCATCTCCTACAGCAGCTGTGAGGCCCTGGCCACCATCTCCTACAACAGCTGTGAGGCCCTGGTCACCATCACCTACAACAGCTGTGAGGCCCTGGTCACCATCACCTACAACAGCTGTGAGGCCCTGGTCACCATCACCTACAACAGCTGTGAGGCCCTGGTCACCATCACCTACAACAGATCATGCCATGGTGACCTCACCCTTGACCCAAGGAGACGGTGGAGATATACCTCCAACACCACCATCTAGTGATGGGAGCACTAATGGGTAAGCACAGTGATGTCAACCATTATGACGGAGCAGTAAGGTAACTAACTGCTCAACCTCTGGCTCATTCAGCTGCGTGTATTGCTGTGAATTATAGATATACTGTGCGGGGGGGGGGGGAGGATATTCGGGTTCTACCGGGTACCTCTCTCTCTCACTCCTTTTACTTATTTCTCTTCTTTTCTCTCTCTCTCTCTCTGTCTCTCTCTATCTCCCTATCTTTTGTTTCTCTTTCCCTATCCTTTACCTCTCTACCCATTTCTGCCCCGTCACTTCTCCTTTCCAACTTTCTCCCCAAGATCCTTCCTCATCTTCTCTCCTTCTCTTTCCAACCTCGCTCTGAATCTTCTCTTCTTTCACCCTCTCCACCTTCCTCCCCACACTTCCCCAACATCACCACCCCATCCCCCCTTTTCACACATCTTCCATTTTCCTCCCTTCTCCACCCTCTTCCCCCCTCTCTTTACCCCCTCCCCCAACTACCTTTCTCTCTCCACTTCCTTCTTCCCTGTCTTCAAACATCTCCCTCTCTCTCCACCCTTTTTCCTTCTCTCACTCTCTCCCCTCTGTCTCTCGACTCATTCTATTTTTTTTTATTAAGATATGAGGTACATCTGCATTAGTGCAGCTACCCTAGACTATATGAAGTGGAGTACAGTGTGTCAAAAAATCTAACTAGGTGATGCTAAAAAATCCCCATCACACAGGATGGTTAGTCATACAGAGGCATGTGATAAGCGGTCTGCACTGGCAGACTCCGGGTGCATTTTGAGGATATCAACAACACAAGATTGAATAAGGTAGCAGTGGTAATACAAGTCCCCATCTCGCAGGATGGTTAGTCATACAGAGCCATGTGTTTAATAGCCTGCACTGGCAAATTTTGGATATACTGTGAGGATATCTTCAAGAATACGAGAGTGAATAAAGTAATTGCAAAGCTCCAGGTACCTCATGCCAACTGGTCTGAAAGGTCTAATAACTGGGCATTCAGTGATGTAGTGCGGGAGATCATGCCGTAGTTCCTGCTCACAGAGTTTGCAACTGGAGTGCTCAGGATTGGGAGACCCGTCACCTGCAGCCACCTGCCACAGGTAACGGTAACCCAACCTGATCCTTGCAACCACTGTGTCGCACAGTCTAGTGGACGTTTTGTGCTGTCCATAGATGTAGGTTTCAGATCTGAACAAATCATAGCTTTTTATACTAGTACTTTCAGGTCGTTGGGAGTCAGTAAGTTCTTTCCTATCAGATCTGAATGTTTGGACACATTCTATCTCCCTGTCTAGTAAAATAAGTCTAGGGACCCAGCCAGCCGCCTTTCACTAATTTCGTGAGTGTGAGGGATCACAATTGAACACGCCCTCCCTCTTTCATCGGGAGAAATAGGCTCGACACTGACTAGCCTATGTCCATCCCATTCCCAAGACCAGTCACATAGCAAAGTTAGGCGAGGATAGCCCAAACATCTGGCAATCACCCTCAGACACAAACAAGGAGACAGATATAACTTGAAAATCTATATAATGCAGCTTTCATTGGAATTGTGAGTTGTGAGTCGTCCAGATTGTCTCGGGAGATCTCAGGATGGTCTCAAAATTACCATTTTCTGTGACATTAAGAAATAAATAAAGAGTCGTTTGTAATTTTATTTTTGTTGAAGCTTTCTTGCTGTTCGCTCGCTGCTGCAACAGCGTAAGGGCCATGCGTATGGTAGCTAGGAGTAAGGTGTCCAGGCGTACGGTGGCTAGGGGCATGGTAGCCAGGCGTATGGTGGCCCAGCGTAACGTGGCCAGGCGTATGGTGGCCCAGCGTAACGTGGCCAGGCGTATGGTGGCCAGGCGTATGGTGGCCCAGCGTAACGTGGCCAGGCGTATGGTGGCCAGGCGTATGGTGGCCCAGCGTAACGTGGCCAGGCGTATGGTGGCCAGGCGTATGGTGGCCCAGCGTAACGTGGCCAGGCATACGATGTCCTAGAGTACCTTCTCTATTGGCCCAGGCTTTGGAGTTCATATATCGGTATGAGTTATTTGGCATGAATAATTACAAGAAAAAAGGGAGGTTAGGGGGGGGGTGCATTCATCCATATAGACAGGTGGTGCGATGAAGTCCCCCCCCCCCAGGGCGACGGAAACGCTCAGAGCCCCTGAGCCGGTGTCTGGCAACTCTGTTATCATTACCTGAGCTATTTTGATTAACTTGCACGCACACACACACACACACTCACACACATTACATTGCATTACATGACGGTTGAGAGGCGGGACCAAAGAGCCAGAGCTCAACCCCCGCAAACACAACTAGGTGAGTACACACACACACACACACACACACACACACACACACACAAGGGCGAAAGACAAGAGGCACTGAACTACAGGCCAGTGTCCTTGACTTGTATACCATGCAAGGTGATGGAGAAGATCGTGAGAAAAAACCTGGTAACACATCTGGAGAGAAGGGACTTCGTGACAAATCGCCAACATGGATTCAGGCAGGGTAAATCTTGCCTTACAGGCTTGATAGAATTCTACGATCAGGTGACACAGATTAAGCAAGAAAGAGAGGGCTGGGCGGACTGCATTTTCTTGGATTGTCGGAAAGCCTTTGACACAGTACCGCATAAGAGGCTGGTACATAAGCTGGAGAGACAGGCAGGTGTAGCTGGTAAGGTGCTCCAGTGGATAAGGGAGTATCTAAGCAATAGGAAGCAGAGAGTTACGGTGAGGGGTGAGACCTCCGATTGGCGTGAAGTCACCAGTGGAGTCCCACAGGGCTCTGTACTCGGTCTTATCTTGTTTCTGATATATGTAAATGATCTCCCGGAGGGTATCGATTCATTTTTCTCAATGTTTGCGGACGATGCTAAAATTATGAGAAGGATTAAAACAGAAGAGGACTGTTTGAGGCTTCAAGAAGACCTAGACAAGCTGAAGGAATGGTCGAACAAATGGTTGTTAGAGTTTAACCCAACCAAATGTAATGTAATGAAGATAGGTGTAGGGAGCAGGAGGCCAGATACAAGGTATCATCTGGGAGAGGAAATTCTTCAGGAGTCAGAGAAGGAAAAAGACTTGGGGGTTGATATCACGCCAGACCTGTCTCCTGCAGCACATATCAAGCGGATAACATCAGCGGCATATGCCAGGCTGGCCAACATACGAACGGCATTCAGAAACTTGTGTAAAGAATCATTCAGAACTTTGTATACCACATATGTCAGGCCAATCCTGGAGTATGCAGCCCCAGCATGGAGTCCATATCTAGTCAAGGATAAGACTAAACTGGAAAAGGTTCAAAGGTTTGCCACCAGACTAGTACCCGAGCTGAGAGGTATGAGCTACGAGGAGAGACTACGGGAATTAAACCTCACTTCGCTGGAAGACAGAAGAGTTAGGGGGGACATGATCACCACATTCAAGATTCTGAAGGGGATTGATAGGGTAGATAAAGACAGTCTATTTAACACAAGGGGAACACGCACAAGGGGACACAGGTGGAAACTGAGTGCCCAAATGAGCCACAGAGATATTAGAAAGAACTTTTTTAGTGTCAGAGTGGTTGACAAATGGAATGCATTAGGGGGTGATGTGGTGGAGGCTGACTCCATACACAGTTTCAAGTGTAGATATGACAGAGCCCGATAGGCTCAGGAATCTGTACACCTGTTGATTGACGGTTGAGAGGCGGGACCAAAGAGCCAGAGCTCAACCCCCGCAAACACAACTAGGTGAGTACAACTAGGTGAGTACACACCAGTGTCAGAGTAGTTAACGGATGGAATGCATTAGGCAGTGATGTGGTGGAGGCTGACTCCATACACAGTTTTAAATGTAGATATGATAGAGCCCAGTAGGCTCAGGAATCTGTACACCAGTTGATTGACAGTTGAGAGGCGGGACCAAAGAGCCAAAGCTCAACCTGCGCAAGCACAAATAGGTGAGTACAAATAGGTGAGTACACACACACACACACACACACACACACACACACACACACACACACACACACACACACAATGCTGATGGGGTATCTAATAAAGCAGAAGAGATAAAAGAAAGAGTGAGTGAAGCAGATCCTGACATAGTTGCAATTGTGGAAATTAAAATTACCGACATGATCTCAGATGCAATCTTTCCTGAAGGGTACCAGGTGATACGAAAAGAGAGGACACAGACAGGGAGGGGGAGTGGCACTCCTAATAAAGTGGAAATGGAAGTTTGAAGACCTGGGAAATCGAGTCACCAATGAGTGCACAAGCTTCATTGTTACGAACCCGAGTCCAGCGTTGTAGCACGGAGCAGTGACGACAACGCCATCTGTGAGTCAGCTCCCGAAACCCCCTCCAAATGGATGACGCCATCTAGCGGGGACGGGATATACCGGCCACAGGGGCTGGTTTCCCGACTTAATCAGCTCGTAACATAGCCGCTGCTGACCTCTGGTGAGGTGGCGCTTAGACAGCTACGCCATCTATGGAGTGGATAGGTGGACGTTTGTGTCTAAGCCTGTAAGTGAGGTTCCTTAGTCCCAGTACTAATGACGTGTCTGATTACAGAGTCGACCTGGGACTGCTGTATTGGACGATGGAGCAGTCTACCCAAGGCAGCCAAGGTCTCTCCACGAGTTTGCTCTGAAGAAGCTGTGAGTCACCCCCGGACGAACACTGTTGAGAGTGTTAGCCTGCCTGTGACGTGGCAGTATCAGGAATCGTCTTATCCGGGGCTGGCTGGTGGAAGAGACTAGCCACTGTGATGCTTAGTGAGGAGAGTGATCAGCGGGATCACACGAGGCTCCTGCCTAGGGCTCGCGACCCTAGTATCGGTCGTGGAGTGGCCTACACAGCGGAGCTGATTGGAACCTGCCAGCTACAGGCTGAATTGTGGTTGAAGGCCTCCATGACGGAGCACCCAGTGGGACTGTGATTTGGCTGGCCTGTGGCCAGGGTAGATTCGCCAAGAGAATCCGAGAGGACTCATCATGGGCCGAAGAAGAGAACCAGGGCTACTCAAAGTGCGCACCGTGGAGCATTCTGTGTCTTCAGCGGAAGACAACTCTGTACATTAAAGTGTGTTTATAACCCTGTGTGACTATTTATATATTTATTTTATGGTGGTGGTTAATATATATATATATATATATATATATATATATATATATATATATATATATATATATATATATATATATATATATATATATATAAATCGGAACATTTGTATCCCTCCCCCTTTAAGTTAACTTGCGTTACGGAACACATCCCTTGAAAGCCACTACTAGCTTCGGGCCGGATTCCCAAATTCTAATAACACCAGAAAAGAACCCGGTTGCAACCCAATAGGGCCGTAACATTCATACATGGAACTCTGACAGTAGATGGGAGGAACATTGTGATGTTGGTAATCTACAATCCCCCACCAAACAGTAGAAGACCCAGGCAGGAGTATGATGACAACAACAAGGCATGCATAGATGAACTGCAGAAGGCAGCAACACTAGCCCACAGAATGAGAGTGAAGCTGCTGATCATGAGGGACCTAAATCATGGAGAGATAAATTTGGAATCAAGGAATCCCCATAGAGGGGACGAAACGTGGGGAGCAAAATTAGTAGATGTTATAGACAGGAATTTCCTAACACAACATGTGAAGGAAGACACAAGGGAAAGAGGAGGAGATGCACCGAGCCTATTAGACCTGATTTTCACCCAGAACGTAGAAGATATCGAGAATTTAGAGCATGAAATACCTCTAGGGGCCAGTGATCATTGTGTCCTAGTCTTTGACTTCATGATGGAATTCAAACTTATGACCATGGGACAAGAGATCTGGGAAAGGAGAGTTGACTACAGGAAAGGGGACTATAAGAGGATAAGGAACTATCTGGGTGAAGTGCAGTGGGAGGAAGAAATTAGAGGAAAAACAGTCCAAGATATGATGGACCTAGTCATACAGAAATGCCAGGAGGCCGAAGAGAGAGTTATACCAACAGTAAAGGGAAAAAATAAGAAGGAATATAATAACCCATGGTTTAATCGACAGTGTCAAGAAGCAAAAATGGCCAGCAGGCGGGAGTGGAGGAAGTACAGAAGACAAAGGACAGAGGACAACAGGATCAGATACAACAGAGCTAGGAACGATTACATTAACATAAGACGAACATCGGAAAGGAACTATGAGAACGATATTGCAATCAAAGCGAAAAAACAACCTAAGTTACTACACAGTCATATAAGAAGAAAAATGTCAGTGAACGACCAAGTGACAAGACTAAGGAAGACAGAGGGGGCATATACTGAAAGTGACAAGGAAATCTGCGAGGCACTGAATGCCAGTTTCCATGGAGTGTTCACTCCCGAGCCTGAGCAGCTCCCATTGTTGGAAGGGGTTACCCTAGATGAAAGACATAGATATAGAGGTGACAGCATAGGAGGAAATGAAACAGTTGACAACTCTAGATGCAACTCAAGCAGTTGGACCAGACAAAGTATCACCGTGGATACTAAAAGAAGCAGCGCAGGCCCTCAGCGTGCCTCTGGCAATGATCTTTAATGAGTCACTTATGTCGGGAGAATTGCCCAGTTGCTGGAAGAAGGCAAATGTCGTGCCGATCTTCAAGAAAGGTGATAGGGAGGAGGCACTTAACTATAGACCTGTATCACTGACAAGCATCCCCTGTAAAATACTGGAAAGAATAATTAGGCTACGACTTTTTGCACACCTGGAAAACTTTAGGTTTGTGAACAAGCATCAACATGGGTTCTGGACAGGGAAATCGTGCCTAACAAACCTTCTGGAATTCTATGATAAAATAACGAGGATAAGACAGGACAGAGATGGTTGGGCAGACTGCATATTTCTGGACTGCCAAAAAGCCTTTGATACAGTACCGCACATGAGACTGCTGTTGAAGCTCGAGAGGCAGGCGGGGGTGGGGGGAAAGGTCCTAGCATGGATAAGGAACTACCTAACAGGAAGGAGCCAAAGAGTTACGGTAAGGGGCGAGAAGTCGGACTGGCGAACAGTAACAAGTGGAGTACCACAAGGATCGGTGCTGGGACCAATTCTATTTCTAGTATTCGTTAATGACATGTCTACAGGAGTAGAGTCCTACATGTCGATGTTAGCGGATGACGTAAAGTTGATGAGAAGAGTTGTGACAGATGAGGAGTGTAGGATCCTCCAAGAGGACCTGAACAGGTTGCAGAGATGGTCAGAGAAATGGCTACTGGAGTTCAATATGAGCAAATGTAAAATTATGGAAATGGGACTAGGAGATAGGAGACAAAAGGGACAGTACACAATGAAGGGGAACAGCCTACCTGTGACGACGCGGAAATACCATATTCGTCAGACCAATCCTGGAGTATGCAGCTCCAACCTGGGATCCATACCCAGTAAAACACAAGACAAAGGGAAGGTTCGGAGGTATGCCCTGAGCTGAGAGGAATCAATTGAGAGGGAAGGCTACGGGAATTGAAAACTTCACGTCCCTGGAAAACAGAAGATTTAGGAGAGACGTGATCACCGCCTACAAAATTCTCAGAAGAACTGACAGGGTGGATTAAGACAAACTGTTTATCATTGGCCGAACACGAACAAGAGGACACAGGTGCAAACTTGGTACTCAAAGGAGCCACAAGAGAAATTAGAATTTTTTTTTTCAGTGTCAGAGTAGTTAACAGATGGAATGCACTAGGAAGTGATGTGGTGGAGGCTGACTCCATACACAGTTTCAAAGGTAGATATGATGGAGCCCAGTAGGCTCAGGAACCTGTACACTAGTTGATTGACAGTTGAGAGGCGGGACTAAAGAGCCAGAGATGTGAGTATTTCATACTCATACTCGTACAGCCAGTGTGCAGGGACGCATACACCGCCCATACACACTGCAGCCCTCCCATTAGTAATCAACCCGTGACGGCTGGCTGCTGTGTTGACTGACTCAATGGAATCTGACTCCCTCTTGGTGTGTTATTGATGCTCCTCCTCTTACTTTTATTGCATTTATTGTATTGATGGACAGACTCCCCTTCTCCCCATCTCTCTCTCTGTCTGTCTGTCTGTCTGTCTCTCTCTCTCTCTCTCTCTCTCTCTCTCTCTCTCTCTCTCTCTCTCTCTCTCTCTCTCTCTCTCTCTCTCTCTCTCTCTCTCTCTCTCTCTCCCTCTCCCTCCCTCCCTCCCTCCCTCCCGCCACAGCTCCCAGGATGAAGAAGAGCCGCCTCTCCCGGGACTCTCGACAACACCAACGTCATAAAACAGAAGCTTTACCGCCAACTGCCGCAGCTTTACCAGCGACAACATGGAGAAGGGGGACCGCTATGCCCCATAGCCCCCCCCCTATCAATCTGTCCGATCCCTCTCCCCATCACTCCCCCCACGGTCTTCCCCATCTCCCTGACTTGTCACTCTACCCCCATCACCCTTCTTCGGCACTCTGCCTCTCCCCTTTCGTTCGTCCCCATCTCTGCCTCGTCACTCTGCCCCATCTCCCTGCCCCCCTGCCCCATCTCCCTGCCCCCCTGCCCCATCTCCTTGCCCCATCTCCCTGCCCCCCTGCCCCCTGCCCCATCTCCCTACCCCATCTCCCTGCCCCCCTGCCCCATCTCCCTGCCCGTCTCCCATCGTCCCCATCACAGCCCTCAGCATCAGTACAGAAGAGGCGTCTATATACTATTAAGTAGCCCCACCGCCGACGGCCCCAAGGCCCGGCAGTAGCCCCGCCGCCGACGGCCCCAAGGCCCGGCAGTAGCCCCACCGCCGACGGCCCCAAGGCCCGGCAGTAGCCCCACCGCCGACGGCCCCAAGGCCCGGCAGTAGCCCCACCGCCGACGGCCCCAAGGCCCGGCAGTAGCCCCTCGCCGACGGCCCAAAGGCCCGGCAGTAGCCCCTCGCCGACGGCCCCAAGGCCCGGCAGTAGCCCCAGCGCCGACGGCCCCAAGGCCCGGCAGGAGACTAATGTCGCCGCCATAACCTCTGTCGACGACAACAATAGCACCGACGACTCCAGCACCGTCGTGTTCTTCTCCTGTCGCTCCCCTCCTCCTCCTCCTCCTGCCTCCCTCAGACAGGTCCTTGAGAGATGATGGATGGACCCAGAAATAAGAAAGAGAAAAAAGGAGAGTGAATCAGAAAACGGGAAGTAAAAGATAGGTTGCCCCGGGCCCCACCTTGAGGGCCACCTTGAGGGCCACCTTGAGGGCCACCTGTCACGGCCAAGTTATTCTCCCCCATAATAATATCTCCGCAGACTGCCGCAGGTAACACACCAAAATACAATTTGGCTTCAATTTTGGTTATGTTTTATTTAAGATATCGCTGCGTGGGTGGTAGACAATAGAGCAGCATTGGTCCTCCTTTTTTAAATAATACAAAATGTCAAGGTGTGTGACTTGACCGGAACAGGCAGGAACAGCCCTGGTCTGAAGGTGACCTGGCAAGGTCACCTTGACGACCAATACAAAACATATGAATGTAAAATTTCAAAAATTGTAAACAACGACAAGGGAGCTGTTTACAATTTGTTTACAATTACACAGAAAATAAAAAAACTGTCCCCTCACTATGCCGCTCTTCCTTCCAATATGCTTCTAAATCTAATGCTTTACTAACACTGAATATTCAGACAAGATCCGCTTGTCTTAAAAAAAATCATCTCTGGATTTTAGCGGTGAAAAACTATGACCAATTAATTTCCTGGACTGAGTCTCCATGGGAATCGAACCCCATTAACATCTCGACTGGACGAGTCCGACTCCTTCCAAGACGCAGTTAGACATGATTATCATCCACAGATGGCAGGACTACCACACAGTGTACTGTGACCCACCACACAAGAGGCGAGGTTGTCACACAGTGTACTGTGGCCCACCACACAAGAGGCGAGGTTGTCACACAGTGTACTGTGGCCCACTACACAAGAGGCAAGGTTGCCACATTGTGTACTGCGACCCACTACACAAGAGGCAAGGTTGCCACATTGTGTACTGCGACCCACCACACAAGAGGCAAGGTTGTCACACAGTGTACTGTGGCCCTCCACACAAGAGGCAAGGTTGTCACACAGTGTACTGTGGCCCACCACACAAGAGGCAAGGTTGTCACACAGTGTACTGTGGCCCACTACACAAGAGGCAAGGTTGTCACACAGTGTACTGTGGCCCACCACACAAGAGGCGAGGTTGCCACACAGTGTACTGTGACCCACCACACTAGAGGCGAGGTTGCCACACAGTGTACTGTGGCCCACCACACAAGAGGCAGGACTGCCACACTGTGTACTGTGGCCCACCATACAAGAGGCGAGGTTGCCACACAGTGTAATGTGGCCCACCATACAAGAGGCGAGGTTGCCACACAGTGTAATGTGGCCCACCACACAAGAGGCAAGGTTGCCACACAGTGTAATGTGGCCCACCATACAAGAGGCGAGGTTGCCACACAGTGTAATGTGGCCCACCACCCAAGAGGCAAGGTTGCCACACAGTGTACTGTGGCCCACCACACAAGAGGCGAGGTTGCCACACAGTGTACTGTGGCCCACCACACAAGAGGCGAGGTTGCCACACAGTGTACTGTGGCCCACCACCCAAGAGGCAAGGTTGCCACACAGTGTACTGTGGCCCACCACACAAGAGGCGAGGTTGCCACACAGTGTAATGTGGCCCACCATACAAGAGGCGAGGTTGCCACACAGTGTAATGTGGCCCACCACCCAAGAGGCAAGGTTGCCACACAGTGTACTGTGGCCCACCACACAAGAGGCAAGGTTGCCACACAGTGTACTGTGGCCCACCACACAAGAGGCAAGGTTGCAACACAGTGTACTGTGGCCCACCACACAAGAGGCAAGGTTGCCACACGTTGTACCGTGACCCACCACACAAGAGGCGAGGTTGTCACACAGTGTACTGTGACCCAACACACAAGAGGCAAGGTTGCCACACAGTGTACTGTGGCCCACCACACAAGAGGCGAGGTTGCCACACACTGTATGATTATCCAGTACCATTTTCTCAACCCTGTAAATATATCTAGCTGAATAGACCTAGGTGATTAGATCTAGAATGTTAGATCCAGGTTCTTATATATAGGCGATTAGGTGTATGAAATTAGATATAAGTGATCAGATCTAGGTGATTAAATCTATGTGATTAGATTTAGGTGATTAGATTTAGACGGTTAGATCTAAGTGAGTTCATCTATGTAAGAAGGTCTGAGTACACACAATCCAATTCAAAACCCGTTCATGCAAATAATTACCTCATTAGACACCAGGTAATGAGAATCAGAGTTTTTGTAATTACAATCAACACTTCATCACAACTGTAGAAAAATTGAAGCAGACATTCATTCACAAGCAAGCACACGAGCTCTCGCAAGCACAGCTAATCCCAAGAACACACACACACACACACACATGAAGGAACTGAACCTTACGACACTAGAGAAAAGAAGGGAGAGAGGAGATATGATAGGGACATATAAAATACAGGAAAATTGCCAAAGTGGATATAGATGAAATGTTCACACGGAATAGATCATGTCTAAATCATGTCTACCATTGACGATGGGAGGACCAAGAGTAGTAGTAGCAGTGTTATATAACCCAACACCAAATGAAAGAAGACCCAGGTAAGAGTATGACAGAAACAACATGGCAGCTAACATTATCATTGAGAGAGCAGCCGCTACTGCCTGTAGAAACCAATCCCATATGCTCATCATGGGGGACTTTAATCATGGAAGGATAGACTGGGAAAACAGAGAACCACATCAGTGGCATATGCCAGGTTGGCTAATATGTGAACGGCCTTTAGAAACTTGTGTAATGAATCTTTCCGAACTTTGTATACAACATAAGAGTATACAGCTGGAGCCGCATACTCCAGGATTGGAGTATGCCAATCTATTGGACTTATGCCAATTAACTATATATTGGAGTATCCTCCAGGATACTCCATATATAGTCAAGCATAAGGCCAATCCTGGAGTATGCAGCCCCAGCATGGAGTCCATATCTAGTCAAGGATAAGACCAAACTGGAAAAGGTTCAAATGTTTGCCACCAGACTAGTACCCGAACTGAGGGGTATGACCTACGAGGAGAGACTACGGAAGTTGAAGCTCACGTCACTGGGAGACAGAAGAGTTAGGGGAGGCATGATCACCACATACAAGATTCTCAGAGTAATTGATAGGGTAGATAAAGACAGACTATTTAACACCAGGGACACACACATTTGGTGCCACAGGTGGAAATTGAGTGCCCAAATGAGCCATAGAGACATTAGAAGGATTTTTTCAGTGTCAGAGAAGTAGAAAAATGGAATGCATTAGGAAGTGATGTGATGGAGGCTGACTCCATTGACAGTTTCAAGTGTAGATATGATAGAGTCCAGTAGGCTCAGGAACCTGTACTCCAGTTGATTGATAGTCGAGATGCGGGACCAGAGAGCCAGAGCTCAACCCCCGGAAGCACTACTAGGTAAGTACAATGAGGTAAGAACACATATACAAGGAGCCAGGTGGCTGAGTGGACAGCACTCGGTATTCGTAATCCTAGTGTTCAGGGTTCAATCCCCGGTGATGGCGAAAACAAATGGATTGAGTTTCTTTCACCCTGATGCCCGTTGTTCACCTAGCAGTAAATAGGTACCTGGGAGTTAGACAGCTGTTATGGGCTGCTCTCTGGGTGTGTGTGTTTGTGGAAAAAAAATGCTGAACAAAGCGTTGAGAAGATTTTCCAGGTTAGACTGGTACAACAAGTACAGAGACCGCCTGTTAAAGATAATGTTTGCAAACGAGATTGCGAAAGAGAATGTTCTAGCAAGGAAGAGCCAACTGCAATGTGTGAGAATACAAAAAAAAATATTCCTCCAGATTGATATGACGTATGAAGAGAGAGCCATGGCATCAGAAGCAAAAAAGAAGCTCAGGGTGAGAGGAGAAAACCAAGAAATTACAACCCCAACACAACTACCCCAGAGGCGCGGGGGAAACCCAGAACCAGCAACCCAGCAACACCAGAGGGGAGGGTAACACCACCACCCTCCTCTGCATAGAAACCCTCCTTACCCCTCACTCTCCCTGCCCCAACACAAATGCTCAGTCAACGCTCCCTTCCCCTTCACCCCATACCCACCCTGTCACCCCTCCCTCCATTCCCACCATGAACCCCCTGCCACCTTCCCTCCCTGTCCCTCCTCCCCCTTCATCCCATACCCTCCCTGTCCCCACTCTCTCCATATCCTCCATGTCCCCCTCCCTCCTTACTCCATACCCCCATACCCTCCCTTTCTTCCCTTTCCATGACCCCCCCCCCCCCCCACCCCTCACCACAGTATCCTCACACCTATGGAACCATCAGCAGAACGCTCACCAAGAAGGGGACATGAGAAGGAACTGAAGAAAGTGAGCTTCAAGGCAAATGTACACTAACAAAGATGGGATTACAAATAAAACAAGTGAACTTGGAGAATGGGCACTAGAAGAAAAGCCAGACATAATAGCACTCACAGAAACAAAGCTAACGAAAACCGTCACAAATGCAGTGTGTCTGCAAGATTACTATGTAGAAAGGAAAGAGAGAGAAGGAAGAGGAGGTGGTGGTGTAGCGCTGCTGATAAAGAGAGACAGGCGTTTAGAGGAGATGGTTATTCAGGAATGTGAAGGTTTCAGTGACTACATAATAGGTACCATAACAAGTGGAGGACAAAACTTACAGTAATAGTCATATATAACCTCCCACCAAATGACCGATGACCCAGACACGAATATGATAGAAACAACATGTACATATTAATATAATAGAGAGAGCAGCTTCTATCGCTAGCAGGAACAGATCCAGACTACTAATCATGAGAGACTTCAACCACGGGATGATAGATTGGGAGAACAGAGACCCACATGGATGACCAGACACATGGAGAGCTAAGCTGCTGGACGTAGCAACAAGAAACTTTCAAAGTCAACACATCATGGGACGAACAAGAATGAAAGGGGAAGATGATCCAGCCACGCTTGATCTGATATTTACCCTAAATGAGTGGGATATAAGGGAAGTTAAGTTGGAACCCCCTTGGGAATGAATGATCACAGTGAATTGATCTTTGAGTACCTGGTAGAGCTAGGATTTATCTCCCCCAAAAAGAACTTGGAAACAAAGGGCTGGCGTATCAAAATACAAATTATTAGAAGATGAGAAGTTTCCTTGGGAATATACCATGGGACACAGAACTCAGAACTAAGACTGTACAAGACATGATGGACTGTGTCACTCAAAAGTGTTACGACGCAGTAAACAGGTTTTTCCTGGACCGAAAGAAAAAACCGAGAAGCAAAAGAAGAATGCGGAGTTTAATAGGGCATTTATGAAAGCAAAGGAACTGAACAAAAGGACGTGGAGGAACTTCCGAAATAAAAGACCACCAGAAAGCAGAGAGAGAGAGATACCAGAGAACCAGGAATGAATATGTTAGTGTGAAAAGAGCACAAGACCGAACCAAAGCTACTCCACAGTCACATCAAGAGGAAAACAACAGTGAAAGAACAGGTGATGAAACTTAGAACGGATGAGGACAGGTATACAAAGAAAGACAAAGAGGTGTGTGAAGAACTCAACAAGAGGTTCCAGGAGGTCTTCATAATACAACGAGGTGAAGTCAATGCGCTAGGAGAGGTGGCAGTAAACCAGTCTGCCTTGGAAGGGTTCGAAATTACAAGAGATGAGGTCATGAGACATCTGTTGGAAATGGACGTGAGAAAGGCTGTTGGTCCGGATGGAATCTCACCTTAGATATTGAAAGAGTGTGCATAAGCACTTTGCTTGCCACTGTTACGGCAACAATGAGACGCAACCGGGTTCTTTTTTGGTGGTACGAAAGATCTGGTATCCGGTCCCAAGTTAGTAGTAGCTTTCAAGGGGTGACCTCAGTAATGCAAGTAAAACAAAAGGGGGAGGTACATTAAATACAACAGGTCGTCACTTTATCCATATATAATTATTTTTCCCATCATCATATATATATATATAACTCTTAAAAGGAAGTATTACTTCACTATACGTACATCAACGTCTCTCTCAGAAGACACTAAACACTAGGCGAAGCTCAATCGATGCAGTCTTGTACCGTGTTTCCTCATCCGTGGTACTACTCACCGCAGGTACCGGGAAACAACAATGAGTCTACCCTGGCCACGGGCCAGCCAAGCCACATCCCACTAGGTGCCTCTTCGTGAAGGCCCACAACCACAATCCAGCCTGTTGCTGGCAGGTACCAATCAGCCTCACACTGCTAGGCCACTTCACTTGCAGATACTAGGGTAGCAGGCCCTAGGCAGGAGCTTCGTGCAAGTCGCTGTTACTCTCCTCTTCGGCACCACATTCAGTTGTCTCTCCTACTAGCCAGCCCTGGGTACGGCGAATCCCGTAACTGCCACTCCACAGGCAGACAGTAGAACACTTCTGTTTTCTTCCGGCGGCGGCTCACTGCTTCCTCAAAGCAGACTGGTGTAGAGACCTTGGCTGCCTTGGGTAGACTGACTGTCCTTGTATTACAGCAGCCCTACGTCGACTCTGTGAATACAGACACGTCATCAGTACACTGGGACAGTACATGGGACCACTAGGACATATCACTTACTGGCTTAGCCACAAACGTACACCTTTTCGCTCCATAGATGGCGCTCATTGTCTAAGCGCCACCTCACCAGAGGTCAGCATCGGCTACCTCTCGAGCCGACTAGGACAGGAATCTAGCGCCTCTTGCCGGTATATTCCTGTCGTCCATGTTGTGGGGGTTTCGGGAGCGGGCTCACAGATGGCGGTGACGTCACTGCTCCGTGCTCTGACGATGAACTTGGGTTCGTAACAGCCACTCCACATAGTGTATAGTAGGTCACTGGAGACGGGAGACCTACCAGAAATATGGAGGATGGCTAATGTAGTCCCAATATAAAACATGGGTGACAGACAAGAGGCACTGAACTACAGGCCAGTGTCTGTAACTTGTATACCATGCAAGGCGACGGAGAAGATCGTGAGTAAAAACTAGTAACACATCTGAAGAAAAGGAACTTCATGACAAACCACCAACATGGGTTCAGGGAGGGTAAATCGTGCCTCACTGGTTATTAGAATTCTACGATCAGGTGACAAAGATTTAGCAAGAAAGAGAAGGATGGACGGACTGCATTTTCTTGGACTGTCAGAAAGCCTTTGACTCAGTACCCCATAAGAGGCTGATGCATAAGCTGGAGAAACAGGCAGGAGTAACTGTAGGGTGCTCCAATGAAAAAGGGAGTACCTAAACAATAGTAAGCAGAGAGTTACAATGAGGGTGAGACCTCAGACTAGCATGAAGTCACCAGTGGAGTCCCACAGGACTTTCTTCTCGGACCTATCTTGTTTCTGATATACGTAAATGATCTCCCAGAGAGTATAGATTCATTCCTCTCAATGATTGCTGACGATGCTAAAATTATGAGAAGGATTAAAACAGAGGAGGACAGCTTGAGGCTTCAAGAAGACATGGACAAAATGAAAGAATGGTCTAACAATTTGTTGTTAGTGTTTAACCCAAGCAAATGTAATGTAATGAAGATAGGTGTAGGGAGCAGGAGGCCAAATACAAGGAATCATTTGGGAGAAGAAAGTCTTCAAGAGTCAGAGAGAGAGAGAGAGAGAGAGAGAAAGACTTGGGTGTTGATATCATGCCAGACCTATCCCCTGAAGCCCATAGCAAGAGGATAACATCAGCGTCATATGCCGCTGATGTTGGAATCGCGGTATGAACCTAGAAGACGGCAAGACGAATCATTAATAAATGATTCACAATATGGTTTGACAATTGGGCGTTCATGTTTAACAAATTTGCTATCATTTTATTCCAGAATAGTTGAGGCAGTTGATAGTGGTAAGGTTTGTGATGTTGTGTACCTTGACTCTAACAAAGCTTTTGATACAGTGCCACATGAAATACTGATTTAAACGATAAATGTTCTGCAATTACCTTCATTCTTATGTACTTATATTATGTTATGCGGTTACGAAACAAAGAGTTAATAAAAATGGGTTTAAGTCAGAGTGGGAAAATGTTTTAAGTTGAGTGCCTCAAGGCTCTGTCCAGGAACCTCTGTTATTCATAAGATGTAATGCTATTATCTATTCATATTGCCGTATTTGCCACTCGTATGGGCCAATAGGCCTTCTGCAGTTTCGTTGCTTCTTATGTTAAAGCGTAGGTTACACATATATATGAAAGAGTTTGGGTTAATATAAATAGAAGCAGCATCGTATTGGTCAACAGGACTTCTGCAATCTCTTTGATTCTTATGTTTTAAATAGGAATTCAGTTGATCTTTAAAGAGCGTTGAATGTGTCTTGCCGTCTTTTAGGTTCAAGGTATTCCGACATTCCGGGGAATCGGAAAGACACTTCCCTTATTGTAGACGACGGGTGTTGACACAGGAACACGATTAGTCCCGTAACACTGGTGTTCAAGGGAGAATTATAGGAGCTGTTCTGCTCCAGCGACCTGTTGTTCAAAAATAACAATAGCTGACTACTGGCCGCCCTGGCTCTCTTGTCCTGATGTCAAGAAGTGGTAGAAAGGTCACATTTACTTTATTTTGGTACTAATAAATAAGTTAATTCAAGTGAGATGTTTTTATGATGCTAACAGTCAAAATGACTGTTCTATTAAGAAAAATTCCCAACAGAATTAGCTGGGGAAATTTAATAGCGACGTGGCAATGACATTCCCCATTTTCTATTGATGGAAAATTCCACTTGGCTACATTTTCTATGAATTTGTTTATTACAAAACAGCAGCAATATTATCTGCCTATTGTATTAAATTCTAGTAAATGGTGTCGGGTTTTCTGACACACACCAACACACACACACCACCACCACAAACACCACAGCACACACACCACAAACATCACCACCACATGCACCACCACCACAAACACCACCACCACACACACCACCACACACTAGCTAATGAAAAAGCTGGAGATGCAGGCAGGATTGAAAGAGAAGTTACTCCATTGGATAAGGGAGTACCTAAGCAACAGAAGACAGTGAGTCACTTTGAGGGGTGAGGCCTCAGATTGGCGAGACGTCACCAGTGGAGTCCCGCAGGGTTCAGTCCTTGGACCGGTAATGTTTCTGATATATGTAAATGATCTCCCAGAAGGTATAGAATCGTTCCTCTCATTGTTTGCTGATGATGCAAAAATTATGAGGAGAATTAAAACAGAGGATGATAGTAGGAGGACGCAAGATGACCGAGACAGACTGAATGAATGGTCCAACAAATGGCTACTAAAGTTCAACCCGAGTAAATGCAAGGTCGTGAAACTAGGCGGTGGAAACAGGATGCCAGACACAGGATACCGAATGGGAAATGAAGTACTTCATGAAACGGACAGAGAGAAAGATCTAAGAGTTGATATCACACCAAACCTGTCTCCTGAAGCCTACATAAAAAGAATAACATCTGCGGCATGCGTGAGGCTGGCTAACATCAGAACAGCCTTCAGGAACTTGTGTAAGGAATCATTCAGAACCTTGTACACATCATATGTAAGACCAATCCTGGAGTATGCGACCCCAGCGTGGAGCCCGTACCTTGTCAAGCACAAGACGAAGCTGGAAAAAGTTCAAAGATATGCCACTAGGGTAGTCCCAGAACTAAAAGGCATGAGTTACGAGGAAAGGCTGCGGGAAATGCACCTCACGACACTGGAAGACAGAAAAGTAGGAGACATGATCACTACCTACAAAATTCTCAGAGGAATTGACAGGGTAGATAAGGATAGAGGTTTTAACACGGGTGGTACGCGAACAAGGGGACACAGGTGGAGACTGAGGACCCAAATGAACCACAGGGACGTTAGAAAGAACTTTTTCATTGTCAGAGTAGTTAACAAGTGGAGTGCATCAGGCAGTGATGTGGTGGAGGCTGACTCCATACACAGTTTCAAATGTAGATATGATAGAGCCCAATAGGCTCAGGAATCTGTAAATCAGTAGATTGACAGTTGAGAGGCGGGACCAAAAAGCCAAAGCTCAACCCCCGCAAGCACAATTAGGTGAGTACAACTAGGTGAGTACACCACCACACACCACACACACCACCACACACCACCACCACCAGACACCACCACCACCACCACACACCACCACCACCACACAACACACCACCACCACACACCACCACCACCACACCACCACACACTACCACACACCACAAGAGACACAAGACAGGCTCACCAGACCTGCCACTAGAGCCACCTGGTGAGCACAGCAAGCACCGCTCTCTTACCACCTCCTAATCTAAAGGTAATGATTCCAATTAAGTCGTGATTAGAATTTCAGACTTGTGATTGAGCCGACGAGGCGGGCACTCATTAGAAGAGCAAGCAGGCAGGTAGGCAAGCAGGCAGGCAGGCAGGCAGGTTGACAGGTAGGTAGGAAAGGCAAGCGGGTAGGTACGCAGACAGGCAGAAAGACTAGCAGGCAGACAGAATAGCCGGCAGGCAGCGATGCAGGCAGCCTGGCAACCATCCAGGTGGGTAGGCAGGTAAAGAAGCAGGCAAGCACTGGCAAGAAATATTAACCAGTGCTTGCCCGTTACTTCCCTACGCTAATGACCCTTAGCACTTCACGATGGTTCACGCCCAATTCGCTAATTGTAAGAAAATGGGATTTTTTTTAACCAGCCGTTAAAACCCCGGCGCAGCGTGTTCCTCACTTGTGATGTTTTGTTTATGCTGATGGTGTGGTTTAGGGGACTGGTTGGTGTTTGGTTTAGGGGACTGGTTGGTGTTTGGTTTAGGGGACTGGTTGGTGTTTGGTTTAGGGGACTGGTTGGTGATTGGTTTAGGGACTGGTTGGTGATTGGTTTAGGGGACTGGTTGGTGATTGGTTTAGGGGACTGGTTGGTGTTAGGTTTAGGGGCTGGTTGGTGTTAGGTTTAGGGACTGGTTGGTGATTGGTTTAGGGACTGGTTGGTGTTAGGTTTAGGGACTGGTTGGTGATTGGTTTAGGGGACTGGTTGGTGTTTGGTTTAGGGGACTGGTTGGTGTTTGGTTTAGGGGACTGGTTGGTGATTGGTTTAGGGACTGGTTGGTGATTGGTTTAGGGGACTGGTTGGTGTTTGGTTTAGGGGACTGGTTGGTGTTTGGTTTAGGGGACTGGTTGGTGTTTGGTTTAGGGGACTGGTTGGTGTTTGGTTTAGGGGACTGGTTGGTGTTAGGTTTAGGGACTGGTTGGTGATTGGTTTAGGGACTGGTTGGTGATTGGTTTAGGGACTGGTTGGTGTGTGGTTTAGGGACTGGTTGGTGATTGGTTTAGGGACTGGTTGGTGTTTGGTTTAGGGACTGGTTGGTGATTGGTTTAGGGACTGGTTGGTGTTTGGTTTAGGGACTGGTTGGTGATTGGTTTAGGGACTGGTTGGTGTTTGGTTTAGGGACTGGTTGGTGATTGGTTTAGGGACTGGTTGGTGTTTGATTTAGGGACTGGTTGGTGATTGGTTTAGGGACTGGTTGGTGATTGGTTTAGGAACTGGTTGGTGATTGGTTTAGGGACTGGTTGGTGTTAGGTTTAGGGACTGGTTGGTGTGTGGTTTAGGGACTGGTTGGTGTGTGGTTTAGGGGACTGGTTGGTGTGTGGTTTAGGGACTGGTTGGTGATTGGTTTAGGGACTGGTTGGTGTTAGGTTTAGGGACTGGTTGGTGTTAGGTTTAGGGACTGGTTGGTGATTGGTTTAGGGACTGGTTGGTGATTGGTTTAGGGACTGGTTGGTGTTTGGTTTAGGGACTGGTTGGTGATTGGTTTAGGGACTGGTTGGTGATTGATTTAGGGACTGGTTGGTGATTGGTTTAGGGACTGGTTGGTGATTGGTTTAGGGACTGGTTGGTGTTAGGTTTAGGGACTGGTTGGTGTTAGGTTTAGGGACTGGTTGGTGATTGGTTTAGGGACTGGTTGGTGTGTGGTTTAGGGGACTGGTTGGTGTTTGGTTTAGGGACTGGTTGGTGTTTGGTTTAGGGGACTGGTTGGTGATTGGTTTAGGGGACTGGTTGGTGATTGGTTTAGGGGACTGGTTGGTGTTTGGTTTAGGGGACTGGTTGGTGTTTGGTTTAGGGGACTGGTTGGTGTTTGGTTTAGGGACTGGTTGGTGATTGGTTTAGGGACTGGTTGGTGATTGGTTTAGGGACTGGTTGGTGATTGGTTTAGGGACTGGTTGGTGATTGGTTTAGGGACTGGTTGGTGTTAGGTTTAGGGACTGGTTGGTGTGTGGTTTAGGGACTGGTTGGTGTTTGGTTTAGGGGACTGGTTGGTGTTTGGTTTAGGGGACTGGTTGGTGTTTGGTTTAGGGGACTGGTTGGTGTTTGGTTTAGGGGACTGGTTGGTGTTTGGTTTAGGGGACTGGTTGGTGTTTGGTTTAGGGGACTGGTTGGTGTTTGGTTTAGGGGACTGGTTGGTGATTGGTTTAGGGACTGGTTGGTGTTAGGTTTAGGGGACTGGTTGGTGTGTGGTTTAGGGACTGGTTGGTGTTTGGTTTAGGGGACTGGTTGGTGTTAGGTTTAGGGACTGGTTGGTGTGTGGTTTAGGGACTGGTTGGTGTTTGGTTTAGGGACTGGTTGGTGTTAGGTTTAGGGACTGGTTGGTGTTTGATTTAGGGACTGGTTGGTGATTGGTTTAGGGGACTGGTTGGTGTTTGGTTTAGGGACTGGTTGGTGTGTGGTTTAGGGACTGGTTGGTGTTTGGTTTAGGGACTGGTTGGTGTGTGGTTTAGGGACTGGTTGGTGTGTGGTTTAGGGACTGGTTGGTGTTAGGTTTAGGGACTGGTTGGTGTGTGGTTTAGGGACTGGTTGGTGATTGGTTTAGGGGACTGGTTGGTGTGTGGTTTAGGGGACTGGTTGGTGATTGGTTTAGGGGACTGGTTGGTGATTGGTTTAGGGGACTGGTTGGTGATTGGTTTAGGGGACTGGTTGGTGTTTGGTTTAGGGGACTGGTTGGTGTTTGGTTTAGGGGACTGGTTGGTGTTTGGTTTAGGGACTGGTTGGTGTGTGGTTTAGGGACTGGTTGGTGTTAGGTTTAGGGACTGGTTGGTGTTAGGTTTAGGGACTGGTTGGTGATTGGTTTAGGGGACTGGTTGGTGTTTGGTTTAGGGACTGGTTGGTGATTGGTTTAGGGGACTGGTTGGTGTTTGGTTTAGGGACTGGTTGGTGATTGGTTTAGGGACTGGTTGGTGTTAGGTTTAGGGACTGGTTGGTGTTTGATTTAGGGACTGGTTGGTGATTGGTTTAGGGGACTGGTTGGTGTTTGGTTTAGGGACTGGTTGGTGATTGGTTTAGGGACTGGTTGGTGTGTGGTTTAGGGACTGGTTGGTGTTTGGTTTAGGGACTGGTTGGTGATTGGTTTAGGGGACTGGTTGGTGTTTGGTTTAGGGGACTGGTTGGTGTTTGGTTTAGGGGACTGGTTGGTGATTGGTTTAGGGACTGGTTGGTGATTGGTTTAGGGGACTGGTTGGTGTTTGGTTTAGGGGACTGGTTGGTGTTTGGTTTAGGGGACTGGTTGGTGTTTGGTTTAGGGGACTGGTTGGTGTTTGGTTTAGGGGACTGGTTGGTGTTAGGTTTAGGGACTGGTTGGTGATTGGTTTAGGGACTGGTTGGTGATTGGTTTAGGGACTGGTTGGTGTGTGGTTTAGGGACTGGTTGGTGATTGGTTTAGGGACTGGTTGGTGTTTGGTTTAGGGACTGGTTGGTGATTGGTTTAGGGACTGGTTGGTGTTTGGTTTAGGGACTGGTTGGTGATTGGTTTAGGGACTGGTTGGTGTTTGGTTTAGGGACTGGTTGGTGATTGGTTTAGGGACTGGTTGGTGTTTGATTTAGGGACTGGTTGGTGATTGGTTTAGGGACTGGTTGGTGATTGGTTTAGGAACTGGTTGGTGATTGGTTTAGGGACTGGTTGGTGTTAGGTTTAGGGACTGGTTGGTGTGTGGTTTAGGGACTGGTTGGTGTGTGGTTTAGGGGACTGGTTGGTGTGTGGTTTAGGGACTGGTTGGTGATTGGTTTAGGGACTGGTTGGTGTTAGGTTTAGGGACTGGTTGGTGTTAGGTTTAGGGACTGGTTGGTGATTGGTTTAGGGACTGGTTGGTGATTGGTTTAGGGACTGGTTGGTGTTTGGTTTAGGGACTGGTTGGTGATTGGTTTAGGGACTGGTTGGTGATTGATTTAGGGACTGGTTGGTGATTGGTTTAGGGACTGGTTGGTGATTGGTTTAGGGACTGGTTGGTGTTAGGTTTAGGGACTGGTTGGTGTTAGGTTTAGGGACTGGTTGGTGATTGGTTTAGGGACTGGTTGGTGTGTGGTTTAGGGGACTGGTTGGTGTTTGGTTTAGGGACTGGTTGGTGTTTGGTTTAGGGGACTGGTTGGTGATTGGTTTAGGGGACTGGTTGGTGATTGGTTTAGGGGACTGGTTGGTGTTTGGTTTAGGGGACTGGTTGGTGTTTGGTTTAGGGGACTGGTTGGTGTTTGGTTTAGGGACTGGTTGGTGATTGGTTTAGGGACTGGTTGGTGATTGGTTTAGGGACTGGTTGGTGATTGGTTTAGGGACTGGTTGGTGATTGGTTTAGGGACTGGTTGGTGTTAGGTTTAGGGACTGGTTGGTGTGTGGTTTAGGGACTGGTTGGTGTTTGGTTTAGGGGACTGGTTGGTGTTTGGTTTAGGGGACTGGTTGGTGTTTGGTTTAGGGGACTGGTTGGTGTTTGGTTTAGGGGACTGGTTGGTGTTTGGTTTAGGGGACTGGTTGGTGTTTGGTTTAGGGGACTGGTTGGTGTTTGGTTTAGGGGACTGGTTGGTGATTGGTTTAGGGACTGGTTGGTGTTAGGTTTAGGGGACTGGTTGGTGTGTGGTTTAGGGACTGGTTGGTGTTTGGTTTAGGGGACTGGTTGGTGTTAGGTTTAGGGACTGGTTGGTGTGTGGTTTAGGGACTGGTTGGTGTTTGGTTTAGGGACTGGTTGGTGTTAGGTTTAGGGACTGGTTGGTGTTTGATTTAGGGACTGGTTGGTGATTGGTTTAGGGGACTGGTTGGTGTTTGGTTTAGGGACTGGTTGGTGTGTGGTTTAGGGACTGGTTGGTGTTTGGTTTAGGGACTGGTTGGTGTGTGGTTTAGGGACTGGTTGGTGTGTGGTTTAGGGACTGGTTGGTGTTAGGTTTAGGGACTGGTTGGTGTGTGGTTTAGGGACTGGTTGGTGATTGGTTTAGGGGACTGGTTGGTGTGTGGTTTAGGGGACTGGTTGGTGATTGGTTTAGGGGACTGGTTGGTGATTGGTTTAGGGGACTGGTTGGTGATTGGTTTAGGGGACTGGTTGGTGTTTGGTTTAGGGGACTGGTTGGTGTTTGGTTTAGGGGACTGGTTGGTGTTTGGTTTAGGGACTGGTTGGTGTGTGGTTTAGGGACTGGTTGGTGTTAGGTTTAGGGACTGGTTGGTGTTAGGTTTAGGGACTGGTTGGTGATTGGTTTAGGGGACTGGTTGGTGTTTGGTTTAGGGACTGGTTGGTGATTGGTTTAGGGGACTGGTTGGTGTTTGGTTTAGGGACTGGTTGGTGATTGGTTTAGGGACTGGTTGGTGTTAGGTTTAGGGACTGGTTGGTGTTTGATTTAGGGACTGGTTGGTGATTGGTTTAGGGGACTGGTTGGTGTTTGGTTTAGGGACTGGTTGGTGATTGGTTTAGGGACTGGTTGGTGTGTGGTTTAGGGACTGGTTGGTGTTTGGTTTAGGGGACTGGTTGGTGTTAGGTTTAGGGGACTGGTTGGTGTTTGGTTTAGGGGACTGGTTGGTGTTAGGTTTAGGGACTGGTTGGTGTGTAATGTCACCATTGTAATGTATCGGAAATTGGAGAAAAGAAAGAACAAAGCTTAAGAGGTGAGGTAGGTAGAGAGATGGAAGGGAGGGGTGAGGAAGAGTGGTCAGGAGAAAGGGGGGTGAGGAAGAGTGGTCAGGAGAAAGGGGGGTGAGGAAGAGTGGTCAGGAGAAAGGGGGGTGAGGAAGAGTGGTCAGGAGAAAGGGGGGTGAGGAAGAGTGGTCAGGAGAAAGGGGGGTGAGGAAGAGTGGTCAGGAGAAAGGGAAAGTTGTAGAATGAAAGAAAATAAGTGGGGACGGAAAGTGGTAAAGGAAAGAGGCAGATAAAGGATTAAAGAAGGAAAGAAGAGTAGAAAGTGCTGCCACCGTCCATTCATGAGTTATTTTTAAGACAAGGAATGGAACTTGTCTGTACAACAGTATTATCTGATGTTATCAAGTCTCAACTGTAAACATTTAAATCATATAGTCAAGAATTTTACATCATCTTTAATAAGTACATTTCAGAGTGCTTTCCACTTTAGCTTTCACTCTCCATGATCTAGGGATCAGAATTAAAGACAATTTTTTTTTTTTTTTTTTTTTTTTTTTTTTTTTTTTTTTTTTTTTTTTGATATATACAAGAGTTGTTACATTCTTGTACAGCCACTAGTACGCGTAGCGTTTCGGGCAGGTCCCTGGAATACGATCCCCGCCGCGAAGAATCGTTTTTTCATCCAAGTACACATTTTACTGTTGCGTTAAACAGAGGCTACAGTTAAGGAATTGCGCCCAGTAAATCCTCCCCGGCCAGGATACGAACCCATGACATAGCGCTCGCGGAACGCCAGGCGAGTGTCTTTACCACTACACCACGGAGACTGTTAAGACTGACAATTTAAAAAGTAAGTTAATCAATTATATATTTACTATTATATCTTCACTCATATGGGGATCATAATTCAACCATATCATTTGATGTTCAAATATCAACATTAATTCAGAATTCTGAGTCGCCACACAAGAACATGAGAACACTACGGCTGCCTGCCCCTGAAAATCACACACGACTTAATATGAAAACACAATATACATCAACCTTTCAAGTTCTCTCACCAAAGTCTCTGAGTATAAATTGGTAGTGAGGAGGGGGTGGTTTGGCTGACAGACAAAGACCACACCTGGCTCTGACCGGGTGTGTTCCAGCAGCCAGCCTAGTCTGGCTGCTGGAATATCTCTCGTGTAAGCGAAGCTTCACTCTCTCTCTCTCTGTATCTATCTTTCTATGTGCCTCTGATGTTCAGTTCAACGGGTATTTAAGAGGGAACCAGGGGCTAAGCTCCGCCTACCAGGGAATAGTCTCTGGCTATCTTCCTGCCACACCTAGACAGTGGCTTCTTTGACGGAAACAACACAGCCACCCGTCTGCAATTATCATCTTAGCATACGGCCAGGGTTATCTTCTTGAGGTTATCTTGAGATGATTTCGGGGCAAAGCATTCCCGCGACCCGGTCCTCGACCATGCCTCATTTTTTGTTACACACCCACATGAAGCACTGTCTAACTCCCAGGTACCTATTTACTGCTAGATGAACAGTTGCATCAGGGGTGAAAGAAACGCTGCCCATTTGTTTCCGCCTCCACCGGGGATCAAACTCTGAACCTCAAGACTACGAATCCCGAGCACTGCCCAGTCAGCTGTCAGGCTCCCAGGCATTGGGGTACTGTGGGTGCGAAAACTTTATTTATAGAGAAAAATACATCCTACCCTAAATTGTAGTCAAGAAATCTGGAATCTCTGGCTGGAAGGCATCACTACTTAGTCTTGT
This sequence comes from Procambarus clarkii, assembly GCF_040958095.1. Classification (NCBI taxonomy): domain Eukaryota; kingdom Metazoa; phylum Arthropoda; class Malacostraca; order Decapoda; family Cambaridae; genus Procambarus; species Procambarus clarkii. Next base: position 15,350,555 of record NC_091179.1, read on the forward strand.
AGATATTCTTGTGACGTGTTTCATCAACACAACTGCATCAGACATAGCATCCTGACCACCAGATAAACGCTGGGTATCCTGACCACCAGATAAACGCTGGGTATCCTGACCACCAGATAAACGCTGGGTATCCTGACCACCAGATAAACGCTGGGTATCCTGACCACCAGATAAACGCTGGGTATCCTGACCACCAGATAAACGCTGGGTATCCTGGCCACCAGATAAACGCTGGGTATCCTGGCCACCAGATAAACGCTGGGTATCCTGGCCACCAGATAAACGCTGGGTATCCTGGCCACCAGATAAACGCTGGGTATCCTGACTACCAGATAAACGCTGGGTATCCTGGCCACCAGATAAACGCTGGGTATCCTGGCCACCAGATAAACGCTGGGTATCCTGGCCACCAGATAAACGCTGGGTATCCTGGCCACCAGATAAACGCTGGGTATCCTGGCCACCAGATAAACGCTGGGTATCCTGGCCACCAGATAAACGCTGGGTATCCTGGCCACCAGATAAACGCTGGGTATCCTGGCCACCAGATAAACGCTGGGTATCCTAGCCACCAGATAAACGCGGGGTATCCTGGCCACCAGATAAACGCTGGGAATCCTAGCCACCAGATAAACGCTGGGTATCCTGGCCACCAGATAAACGCGGGGTATCCTTACCACCAGATAAACGCTGGGTATCCTAGCCACCAGATAAACGCTGGGTATCCTGGCCACCAGATAAACGCTGGGTATCCTAGCCACCAGATAAACGCGGGGTATCCTGGCCACCAGATAAACGCTGGGTATCCTAGCCACCAGATAAACGCTGGGTATCCTAGCCACCAGATAAACGCTGGGTATCCTAGCCACCAGATAAAACGCAAAATCAACGTTACCAACTCGGAAATGAAACGCGAAATTCCAGCCTTGAGGCCAACCTGGAAAGTTATAGAGAAGGAGTTTGTGAGAGGGGGCGAGACGGGGTGGAAGCGCCCGTAGTCCTCCCAGTGAACTCTTCCTGGAAGCTAATGGCTCTAGCTTGCGGCTATGAGTTATCAGCGCGTTATGGTAAATCCTGCTCCACTGCCCTGTCACAGCACGTAATTATGGATACGGCCAACGACCTGCCATCTTGAAGTTGAACCATCCAACCCATCACTCTATTCATCATCAACGACGAATAGAGTGATGGGTTAGAGGAATAGAGTAAGCCAGAATTTATTTAAGTTTGGCGATGGTAAACAGATTCATTCGACTAAATCAACGACTGGTTAAAAGGTTAAGATCCCAAAATCACAGCCTGGACAAAGTTCGCAACACTAAATCAACGCTTGAATAAGGTTAGAACCTTAAATCAACGCTCAGATGAGGTTAAGGAACGCTAAATCAACGCCCAGATGAGGCTGTGAACGCTAATTCAGCGCCAAGAAGAAGCTGGGAACCCTAAATCAGCGTCCAGTTGAGGTTGGGAAAGCTAAATCAACGCCCAGATGAGGTTGAGAGTGCTAAATCAACGCCCAGATGAGGTTGAGAGCGCTAAATCAACGCCCAGATGAGGCTGTGAACGCTAAATCAACGCCCAGATGAGGCTGTGAACGCTAAATCAACGCCCAGATGAGGCTGTGAACGCTAAATCAACGCCCAGATGAGCTTGAGAACGCTAAATCAACGCCCAGATGAGGTTGGGAACGCTAAATCAACGCCCAAATGAGGCTGTGAACGTTAAATCAACGCCCAGATAAGGTTGAGAACGCTAAATCAACGCACAGATGAGGCTGTGAACGCTAAATCAAACGCTCAAATGAGGCTATGAACGCTAAATCAACGCCCAGATGAGGTTGAGAACGCTAAATCAACGCCCAGATGAGACTGTGAACGCTGAATCAACGCCCAGATGAGACTGTGAATGCTAAATCAACGCCCAGATGAGGTTGAGAACGCTAAATCAACGCCCAGATGAGGTTGAGGACGTTAAATCAACGTCCAGATGAGGCTGTGACCGGTAAATCAACGCCCAGATGAGGTTGAGAGCGCTAAATCAACGTCCAGATGAGGTTGAGAACGCTAAATCAACGCCCAAACGAGGTTGAGAGCGCTAAATCAACGCCCAGATGAGGCTGTGAACGCTAAATCAACGCCCAGATGAGGCTGTGAACGCTAAATCAACGCCCAGATGAGGCTGTGAACGCTAAATCAACGCCCAGATGAGGCTGTGAACGCTAAATCAACGCCCAGATGAGGCTGTGAACGCTAAATCAACGCCCAGATGAGCTTGAGAACGCTAAATCAACGCCCAGATGAGGTTGGGAACGCTAAATCAACGCCCAAATGAGGCTGTGAACGCTAAATCAACGCCCAGATGAGGCTGTGAACGCTAAATCAACGCCCAGATGAGGATGTGAACGCTAAATCAACGCCCAGATGAGGCTGTGAACGTTAAATCAACGCCCAGATGAGGTTGGGAACGCTGAATCAACGCCCAGATGAGAGAACGCTAAATAACGTCCAGATGAGGTAGGGATCGCTAAATCAACGCCCAAATGAGACTGTAAACGCTAGACACTCACCATCATATACCAGAGATACAGCGTTTGTTGCACATCTAATATATCTCGATATCTCCATATATATATATATATATATATATATATATATGAATGAAAACTCACACCCCAGAAGTGACTCGAACCCATACTCCCAGAAGCAACGCAACTGGTAACTACAGGGCGCCTTAATCCGCTTGACCATCACGGCCGTCAAAAGGAAGTGATAGCCGAGGCTATTTGAGCCACTTCCCCGACGGCAACTCGGATGGTAATCTTGGGCATAGCATTTCACCAAATCACCTCATTCTTTGGGGCACACGTGAGGAACACAAATGCGAACAAGCCTGAATGGTCCCCAGGACTATATGCGAATGAAAACTCACACCCCAGAAGTGACTCGAACCCATACTCCCAGAAGCAACGCAACTGGTAACTACAGGGCGCCTTAATCCGCTTGACCATCACGGCCGTCAAAAGGAAGTGATAGCCGAGGCTATTTGAGCCACTTCCCCGACGGCAACTCGGATGGTAATCTTGGGCATAGCATTTCACCAAATCACCTCATTCTTTGGGGCACACGTGAGGAACACAAATGCGAACAAGCCTGAATGGTCCCCAGGACTATATGCGAATGAAAACTCACACCCCAGAAGTGACTCGAACCCATACTCCCAGAAGCAACGCAACTGGTAACTACAGGGCGCCTTAATCCGCTTGACCATCACGGCCGTCAAAAGGAAGTGATAGCCGAGGCTATTTGAGCCACTTCCCCGACGGCAACTCGGATGGTAATCTTGGGCATAGCATTTCACCAAATCACCTCATTCTTTGGGGCACACGTGAGGAACACAAATGCGAACAAGCCTGAATGGTCCCCAGAACTATATGCGAATGAAAACTCACACCCCAGAAGTGACTCGAACCCATACTCCCAGAAGCAACGCAACTGGTAACTACAGGGCGCCTTAATCCGCTTGACCATTTGCGCCCTGTAGTTACCAGTTGCGTTGCTTCTGGGAGTATGGGTTCGAGTCACTTCTGGGGTGTGAGTTTTCATTCGCATATAGTCCTGGGGACCATTCAGGCTTGTTCGCATATATATATATATTGTGTATATTTCCCTCCCCTCCTCCCCGGCCTGTACTGTGAGGATTACGCGGCATCCCGCTAGTGAAATGGGTGGCAGTGCGTGTTTCTCCAGTTCAACAGGGATTAGGCTCGGGAATGCTCGCCTCCAATCCCCCCCCCCCCTCCCCCTTCTTGCGCAACAGAGGCACTCGTTTGTCTTTTTTTCTGTTTTACCGCCCTGGTTTCTCGCTGGTGTTATGGCCGCTGATGGCATGAAATTAACTGTATTCCTAAATGTTATGGCGCGAAAGTTAAGCTCTAAATGTTAGGGTCTGAATGTTAGGATCGGGGTTTTTTTCATGGGGGGGGGGAGGGGTTCTTGCTTATACAGACGGTCCTTGTCCTGACGGGGCGCTCGAACGTCAGCTGTGTTGTGCTCGGCAGCGCTCGGCTGTGCTCGGCTGCGCCCCCTCTCTCGCCTTACCAGGTATCTCAGCGGGAGTGAGATACCACAGAGGAGGATTTTGGGATCTCCCATCTTCATCCTCGGGCACCCGGCCAGTTATATCAGAAGCCACCAAAGAATCCAGCTGGGGCAGCCCACTTGTCGATAAACTATACCTTTAACCGTATGGCTCCATTTGCTTCGCAAATCTCCTCCCCAGGCAGGAGATTTCCCTTTGGGTGTCCGTATTTCGACAACAGACACACGTCTTGGCTAGCAACATCTCCATTTTAGCTGTGGCTCTCAATTTTACTGCCCAAATCCACAGTGTTTAAGTGTATTCTTGACAAGGTAGAAAAGAATGAATACGGGTTGCAACTGGATGACGAACAAGGCACGAAAAAGTCAATGACAACATCAGGAGGAGCCTCATCAGTGCTCAGTGTCAAGCAGAAAGAGAAACCCCTTCTTTAATGTTTCGTAATTACCACCTTCCCTCTCCTTCACCACCTTCCCTCTCCTTCACCACCTTCCCTCTCCTTCACCACCTTCCCTCTCCTTCACCACCTTCCCTCTCCTTCACCACCTTCCCTCTCCTTCACCACCTTCCCTACCCTTCACCACCTTCCCTACCCTTCACCACCTTCCCTACCCTTCACCACCTTCCCTCTCCTTCACCACCTTCCCTACCCTTCACCACCTTCCCTACCCTTCACCACCTTCCCTCTCCTTCACCACCTTCCCTCTCCTTCACCACCTTCCCTCTCCTTCACCACCTTCCTTCTCCTTCACCACCTTCCCTACCCTTCACCACCTCCTCCTAACTATTTTCACTAAACACTGTCTTCATCAGTATTAAAGACGAGCTAAAATGTAATCCTGGACAAAATAATATGTCAGAATAATGATAGTGAGGCTGGAGTGTTGAGCCAGATTGGAAATTAGTGTAATTTGCCGCTTCAAGCAGAGAGGGGGAGATCCATGGGGCTCCCCTCC